>NC_045432.1:57382822-57682822 GCF_902635505.1 Sarcophilus harrisii | reverse complement strand
CAATCATTAAATATGCTGTGCTAGAAACCAAGCTATTCGTGCTAAGAATTATGTTGGCATTATGTTTTTGTGGCAGAATAAAAAGTATAAGATATAACTGTCTCTTCCCTCAAGTAGCTCACAATCAAGTAGATAAAGGGAATAAACATGAAATTATTAGAGAATGCTGAAATGTTATGTTTATGTATTTCAATTTATATGAGTTCAAAGAGGGAGTGGATAATTGTTCTACATTCTTCTTTTGTGGGAGAGGAGGGAGGACAAAAATGGCTACATAGAACTGAAAATAATATATATCCCCGGCTTTACATGCACTGCAATCACCAGGCACTTTACTCGACACTCGTCAACTTGAGTTGAATAATACTCATTCATACATCAAAAATCTGCACCTCAGTAAAGTAGTGTTTCCCCTTGGGATGGGAATAACAACAGCACACGTTTTTGTGTCCTAATCAGAAACACTTCAAAGATATATCCTCCATAGCCAGCTGTTCTTTCATTAGGAGGAGATGTGGCTATCTCTGGCCTCTACTTGCATATTTTTGTTTTGTTTTTTAATTTTCCTAGGGGGTATGTCTGTTCTGAACTTCTGTCGCCTAATATCAACACAAAATAGAAGAGTCTCTAAGAGCCTCATTTCTTGATTTTTATACTTAGGGAAGCCCACTTGTGGAGCATTTCTCATTGTGGCTGCATCTCTATTTTTGACTCTGGTGTTTTAATTGCTGAAGAAACACGGTCTTATCTCTGGGCCCTCTGCTTCTGAATATTCACCTTGAGAGTCTTGGACATTTTGATAGTTTTTTTGGGAGAGGCAAAAAGGGAGGATGGCCTAGCTTCTGTCTGGTATCAGTCAGATATGTGGAGCCTCTGCCCCCTGCTCACATGGCCTTGAATCTTGTACATAACACATAGGTCTGGGGCGGGAGTGGGAAATACACAGGGAGGCTCCTTCAAAAATTCAAGAATGTGATAAAGCAAAAGTATCATAATCAGTGTCCAGTCCTAAGCACAATGGCTGTCGTATAGTAGTCTCTCGATAACTATTTGTTGACTGATTTTCTCTGTGTGTATACACACTCTTTAATATGAATATAGTCTTTATGCTTGAACTCTCCTCCACGGGAGTATGTTCTTTTATATCAATCACACAAATAATCACAACTTGTGGCAGATTTAACATTTACTTATTTGACTTATAATTTGCCTTCTGATGTGATTGCAAGCTTAGTATGAGCTGGCCATATGATATAGCAAGCAAGATGGTTCAAGTGACCTTAGGCTGCATTAAGAAGCATGGGGTCATGAGTTCAGAATGTCCCACTATTCCCTAGTCATGTCATGTCTAGAATCTTTTTATTGTATTTAGTTCCGGGTACCACATTTGAGGAAATGGGAGACAGTGTATAAGAAAGCGACCAGAGTGCTCAAAAGCCTCATATTAATGCCAAATGAGAATTGGCTGGGAACTGAGGCTTATACACTCTGAAAAATAAGAAATATAGGGAAGTCATCTCTTTCTTCAAGTATTTGAAAGGCAAATGTGTGGAACTTCTTAAATTTGTTCTGCTTGGTCACCGAGGAGTAGGACCAATAGATGAAAGTTACAAATTTTGACTTAACATATGGGGACAATCCTGAAAAATCAGGGTTATATATAATGAGAAAGGACTAACTTAGGAGGCAGAGGGCTCTGAGGTCATGAAGAAAAAGATTGGATGACCATTTATTGGCTATGTTAAAGATTAGATTCTTATTTACATAAAGGTTAGATTAGATGGCCTTTGAGATTTTTGAAATAAACTGAAATTCTGAGAAAAATTTTAGTCCCCCAAGTAGGGGGGAAAATCTGACTAGATCTAATTTTACCTTTAGGACTGCTTTTAAATCTTAAAAAATACAATATTGAAAGTAATCCTAATTATAGTCAATACTTAGTTATCTCATATATAGATAGTTACTTTTACAATGATCTCTGGTAGAATAAATAGTTCAGTTTTCTTTCGGTAGCCTCTTTTTGATTGTGTAGTTGCTATATGTGTCCTGGAAATGTTTATTGGCTGACTTGAGCTACAAATCCCAAAATATAACAGATATTACCCACAAAAAACTTACATTCTACGGATGAGATACACCATGTATAAAGATAAGCAAATACAAAGAAAATAACACTTCTCAGCTTTCTTGAGAAATCTAATCTCAATTTGCTACCCAGAACACAAAGACCAAGTTCTGGTAAATGAGTAAGAAAAGAAATACCAATTTGTTACATGTTTTCTTTTCTATTAACAATACTTGGCTTTCAGTTAGTGCTCTCAGCCCATTGGTGTGTGTTTCCTGAGCTAGTTGTGGATATGGAAATTTGTGGAAATGCAAAAATATTTTCAGAAAATATTTTATTTTTTTATTTTCAATTAAAGTCCTAATCCCAGAGCAAGAGCTCTTATTACAATGACTCTATGACCCTATGACATGAATCCCCAGAAAGTTAACAGTTTACACAAAGCAAAATAAATAAAATTACCTAACAAATTTCCCCTCAATATGACCACACACACAGACACACACACACACACACACACACACACACACACACACACACACATATTGCTGATTCTGTTTTCTGTCAATTATTTACCTCTGTAAGTCACCCTTTTCCTTTTCCTTCTTTAACACTGGCCATGATCCACATGGCTGCTGAAGTAAAACAATGATGATGTGAAAAAGGTACCTTTAATGATTCATTAGATCCTTTAAGTAAAAATAGGAACCATAATCTTGTCACTGATTAGAAACAAGAACCAACCATGGGAAACTATAGGAGGCATAAAAGCAACAAGAGAATTCTTTTTGAAGAATCATATCTTAAGAGTAATCTCATTCACATAATAGATATCCCCAGATCAGGCAGAAATCCTAGCAATAATTTAGTATGGAAACAGTGACGCTCAAAGCCCTGAAAGAATTTATGAAGGCAAATGAGGACTCTGGTCAGTCTTCCTGGCCAAAATATATATAGTTTCACAAAAAAGCTACATCCCTGCCATTTCTCAAACGTGATCTTATAAAATGACTTCTTATGATGTAAAGAAAATTGCAAAAATAGAATAAAATCTCCCTTTCTTCACCTTTGTACCCAGCAAGCCACAGGACTGAAATGAGGCTTACATCTATGATTCTAGGACCAATATAAAAAAAAACATTAGGTAGCAGGCCTTAAGGAGGATTAATGAGCATTGCTTTCCCCTGTTCCCAATTCCTCTCTATTCCTTTTTTTGACTTCATGAGCCATTTTGTTCCCATGGCAGAAGGATGGATTTATATAGATATAGGTACATACTTGGTCCATTGACTTAGTTGGGGGATTATAAATAGCAGTATTATGGGTAGGATTAAGAGTGAATGGAATGGGTGAAAATTCTCAATCTACTGACATTTTGAAATGTAGCTAAAAAACTAATACAGAAGATTTTAGGAGTTTGACAGTGAAGGGGAAGAAAAATACAATATAATAGTTTGAGGAATTGGCTGGATCACATGAAGGTGTTTGGAATTTACTAGTTCACAACTTTTTTATTTTTATTAAAACTTTCCTCTCTAAAGGTTTACCCTTGGTAATTTCATTTGCTTTCATGAGTTCAAGGATCATTTCTATACAAATGACTTCTAAATCTATTTCCAGGACTTTATTCCTACACTATCACCTGGCTTGTTTGCTATTTACTACTAAATGTTTTGTTGACATCTCAATATGTCCAAAACAAAACTGCTTATCTTCCCCTGTTAATCCTGACATCAACTTCCCACTTCTTGTTGGGAGAATCACCTCCTTTTCAGTGTGCCAAGTTAAAAACTCTGGAATCAATCCCTGACTCTTGCCTTCCTCTAACTCTCTCATCTGTTACTGAGCTGCCAGATAATATTTAACTGTACTTGTGCAAAATCTGGCTCCTTTTCACTCCACTCACATAGCCACAATCTTTAAGGATAAAAACTGTTATTTTTTTGGTCTTTTTATCCCATCACCAGCATAGTGTTGTTGTGGTGGTGGTGGTGGTTGTTTTTATATAGTGGGTGTGGAATAAAATGTTTACTGCCATTGAACACTAATACTTCACAAAATCCTAGAACATATTTCAACTTGAAGTCATCTCCACTTTTTCTCATTCCCCCCATTCTGATCATTTCCAAGTCTTGTTAATTCTACCTCCACAACAGATCACAGATAATAAATAACAGAATGGGGATTTAATGCAGTTTATATAACGCCATTTTATGTAGAGAATGAAGCTAATATAAAGGAAAGAAATGCTTTTATGGATTTTTTTTAGCAGACACCATCTTCTGTCTCATAACTGAATGATATATTGAGAGGATATTAGATCCTTCTGTGCTTATTGTTTGCTTGTAAGAAATATTTAAAGACTTTGCCCAAACAAGGTGCTTCACATCGGACACATTAAGATCATAGAAGAATAAATGATATATGTTACCATAGAGAGAACTTTATTGAATCATCTGCTGTTTATCAACATGAAGTAAGGCAAAAAAAAAAAAGGAAACAAACAATAAGCAAAGATGTCTATCAGTGTCATAAGGATTGTCATACAGCATTTCTAAGAGAAGGATTTTTTTGAATTAATGATAATGACAAGGTTTTATAGGTTGATTTATAGGTGACAGTGTGCTTATTTCTTTCAGCTCCAGCACACTTTAAGATCTCTTCAACGAGATACATAATCACTTAACAAAGATTGTCTTAGTCATCACTGAAAAAAAATAAAAATAAATGAAAAAAAGTAGATGAAGACTCACATTGTTCAGATTATGACATGTAGTTGGACAGACAGCCTGTTCAGCTACCAAAACAGTATCCTTGACAGGAAATCTCAATGGACAATCAACTTGGCTCAGAAGTTTTAAAGGCAGAGCCCAGTCTGGGTAGATCACAATTAGGAAAGCTTTAACAGTGTTTTCAAATGATCTTCAACTGTTTGTTGCTAGCCATTTTTAGGGCCAATATTCTCTATAAACCTGGAACACCACAATATCAAAAAAATAAAAATTTTAGGCAAGTCCAATGGAATCCAAATGGGAAGGTAATTGATGGGCTATGGTAGACTGTAGAACATTTCCAATGATGATTGTGCATGAGAAATGATATCAAAAGACATCACTACATATTTGTATGATCAGAAAAGCAGACAGGCAGGTCATATAATCAGAGAAAGAGATAACAGAAAAAAAATCCAACTGCTATATTGGTATCCAGAAAATAGTAAAGGAACCAGAACAGACCTCTAGTACAATGGAATGAATCCTCTACAAAGGATTTACCAAAAGACATGAACAAAAATTGCACAGGATAAGTGAGGGCATGGATTGGTCAGGAATTGCAATGATTAGAACACAGATGTATTAAAGTATAAGCTCATGAGCCTCACTACTGTCTATGATTTTCTCTCCATAGATGGCTATCAGAAACTGATTTAAGTATTTAGTTTAGATTTTTTAGGGATAGGGTTGCAGAACCAAAACTTAATTAATTATATTTGTGTCTCTAGTGATTCTGGATGAATAGGAAATTTAAAATATCAAGAGACTATTTTAAAATGGCAACACGAGAAAATGTTGTTTTCTCCTTTTATTTATCTGGAATACCATCTTAACTAGATCTTCCAGAATAGTCTCCTCTCAATTGCTGATGCTAATTTAGAGAGATGTTAATAAGGATATTCCAAACCATGAATAATATCTATTATATCTATAGCTATTATCATGACAGATGCATTCACCTTACAAAATAGGCATTTTCCTTTAAAATGTATAAAATTTGTATTTGTTGTAAATCAAATCACATTTTCTCAATGCATAAAAGTATAATTTCAGAGACTATCTTCATTTCTGTTCTACCTTGACTTGTAGACATAACTGATCATACATAAAAGTGAATCCCTGGTTCAACAGGCATTTATTTTCAAGATATTATATACATACCTACAATATGCATATATTTACATATATACATTTAAATATACATATATGTCCACATTGTATATGTATATATGGACCATCCTTCCCTGTTGGAGGGGATAAGAGAAGTGTCATGGCAACCCTGTCTTTTAACAAGAAAAGTGTCTCAACTAAGCTACCTGCTTAGACCAAGCATTGTCCCAATTTGCCTCAGGACAAGACTCTACATGCCTAGATTTAAAGTACTTAATAAAAAGTAATTCATTTTCTATGTATGACCAAGTCTGTTGAAATTAATCAGGCAGGAGTACTAGTGTATATGTATAGATAGAACTACAATTGAATATACACACGAGTATATGGATACCTATACATATAATCACATACACATGTATATAGAATATCTTGACTCATCCATGTTGAGATCAATAAAGGTGCTTTACCTTTGCTGACATGAATGTGGTATGTTCACCGGGAGACAAAAGCCTCAACAGTGAATCAAGAGTGTGAGACATCGCCCAGAGGTCTGCTATACTGATTTTTACTCTCACAAATAACGAGTATAGAGATGCATAAATTCAGGGAAATGAGAGAGAGAGAGAGAGAGAGAGAGAGAGAGAGAGAGAGAGAGAGAGAGAGAAGGAGACTTCTCCTTCTCTTTGACTAACTCAAATCAGAGTCACTAAAGCATATACTGGGATATCAGGCCATCAATAAGTCAATTCCTGCAGGTTCAATGATAAACTGAGACAGAGGAGAAGTTTAACCATCTTTTTCCCTTCACTATCACCTAAATTCCAAATCAGGCCACCATTTTGTAAAGCTCTGTAACCGGAAGAATATACACCATTTTGCGTTTTTGCTCTCTAAGGAAAAAGGTTGTCATGTCAAGTCTGTGGCTGGGCTATATAGAAAAATCATATCCTTTTAAAAACCACCTAGTGGCAGCAGGCAGAGAAGATATAGTATTTCCCCCCACACTATCAGCTAAGAATAATAAGACAAAATCTTTTACCACTCTATTATGACAGTACACACAATCTGAGCTGTAACACTGCAGACTTTCTTTGCATTCTTGTATATTTTTTAGCTAATTCATGTCACAAAGATGGATATTAAAAATGATAGAAGAAGTGAGAGTAAGAATGGAAGTGGTTGTTTTTTGTTTGTTTGTTTTGCCTAACGAGAGCTACAGAGCTTCATTTACCCTACTCCAGAGGAGGCAAATCAAAAATAGATATTCTTCTCAGGATTTCTGATTATTAAAATAAAGGGTGTTGAAATAAATATTCTTTTTTCCTTTAACTTACCATGTCCTAAGGAATAATAAAGTGTCTCAAGGTAATTCTCCAAGTCAGTAATCTCTTATAGATCATTCTACCTTGAGTCTACAATAATTAGGTTTTGTATATATATATATATTTTTTTTTCTACATGTCTATCATATGATCTGTCGGGCATTAAACTGATGGGCTGAATGATCATTATATAAGAAAATATAACTCCTGTTGCATGAAGAGTCCTTTAAGTACATTAAGGACACCCATTTAAAAGAGTCAGAGATAAATACAAATAGATTTTATGTTAGGTCACTGTACTCTTAAACAGGAGTCTTTTTTGATGTTAAGATGCTGCACAAGCTTTAACCAGAGACAGGTGTTTTCATTGTGATTAGGTTGTGATAATGTCCAAATGCTATACTTGAACTTTTAATATATGTATAGTGTCAAATGGAAACTAAAATCACACAAGACCAATTTTTAAAATTCTTACTTGGAGTCAAAGAGCTGTACTTTGATGGACAGAATGAATTTTGGTCACAGGAAAGCAAAAATAGGTTTGTTTTGAATTAATATATGGAGATATTCTTTATTAAAAAATGAGTGCTGACACTGAGCCCTATGGACTTCTTATTTTAAGCTTTTTATTTTTAAAACATATGCATGGATAATTTCTCAACATCGACCCTTGTAAAAACCCTGTGTTCCAAAATCCCCCCTTTCCCCCCACCCCCTTCCCCTAGATGGCAAATAATCCAATATATGTTAAACATGTTAAAATGTTAAATCTAATAGGTATATATATTTATGCAATTGTCTTGTGATGAAACATTTCTTACAGATTCACAATATACCTACCAGTTCCTATGAATATACACTTATTCCTATTTTATAAATTGTTAAAAAAATTATCCTGAATGGAAGACATCTGTCATAATGTAGTATCAAGTTGTTCTCTATATGGATTTTATATGGATTTTCTTCTTTACCTCTCATATTTGAAGGATTTAATCAAAAAGGCATATATCAAGTCAAAATCTGACAAACTACTGTTTGACTAGGCTGGTTGCCATTTTTAAGGAAAAGAATGAACTTTTCAAAGGAATGTTCTAAGTATATTTCCAAAGTCTTTTAAAATTTTTCATTAAAAATCACATTGTGCTTAATCACAATGTTCTGGCTTATAATCCTCCTTGACCTAAAGTACTTTTAAATAAAAAAGTTGAAATAATCTGCACTACTTAATTTATAATTAAAATGTAGCTATGTATTATTTGAAGAGTCTCACACAACAGAATAAAGGAAAAGAATGGGGTAGTCATAGCATTCATGCTAAGCTGTTATTTGCATACTTAAATGAAGCTTTTAATATCCTCTTGATGCAATTTTTTTTACATTAACTGGCCACTGTACTTAAGTCCAAGAACAGCACTTACAATACAGAATATGCTCCCATTTATGCCACATTCAATGGCGTTGTTAAAATAAGGTTACATACAATTTAAAGACTCAGAAGGGAGTTCGCAATATCTATTCACTTTCAAACATTAGTCATTTTCAAATTTGTTCTGAGGATTGAGTCACATCATTATGGAAGCTTAAACAGTTGCATTTTCGGTCCATTCCCAAAGTTCTTTCAATTACAATAAGGTTCATAAACAGTACCCGAATAGATCATTTGACTTTTGTCCTAATGACAGAATAATAAATGTTTTCATCACTGTCAAGATATGTAAATCACTCAAAAATTTACCCCTAGAGAATTGTGGGACTGAAATTAAAAGTCTTTTTTATTTTTATTTCCTTGAAAAATAATTTAACCCAATTTTGATCATTAAAAATGAAATCAACAGCAGACTCTTTAAACTAAAAATTACATGTTGCTCTTATGGAGCAAGCCTTTCTTTATCTTAGACCAAAAGATGATGAAAGTAAACATGGATATATAAACAGAAGCCTCTAGTCAGAACTTCAAGCACAATACACTTTCTACTCCAATATTTAGACCTGCTCCATCATTCCTTTCCCTTTATACCAGTAGATATTATATACCAGTAGGTATTTCCAAATGTATATCTTAACCATCTTTCCAAGTGTAAGCAACCGAGAAATCTTGCAGACTGAGAATTTATCCAATTTTGTGGCCCTTCAACTTGAACAATATGAAAGAAGTACTATTTATTTGTGAAATTTCAAGACTTGGAGCAAAGTCTCAATAAGGTCTTTAGATAGTGATCTAGGTGAATAATATATGTCATAATTATTACTTCAAAGAAGCATTATAACTTTTGAAAAACCTAAAAGATAGTTAAGAGGATAAATCTGCCCCAAATGGCAACTATAGGATATTCAAAGGCTTATGGGGCACAAAGAAACTGAGAAGAGGCTGCCCTCCCCTGGCTGTAACTCACACCCTCCTAACCCTTAAAGTCAGTATAGAAATGTTAACATTTTTTTCCTCCTTAATGTCCCTCATTGCAAGCAAAGGTAACAATTTTGCCTCCTATAAGACACCACCTCTTTTCTAATTTTCCGTAGTGTCAGATCCCTAGGATACAGGAAGAAAGTATGAGCCCAAGAGGGCAGTGAGCTCTACCTTTCAGTCACTGTCCTATTCCAGACACATTTACCTCCTCCTGGAGGCTTTTCCAGTGGCAGAAAAGACAAGATTGTCCTTCCTGTCAAAGGCACTGCTGGGGCCACCTACTCTTATAGCAGGAAAAGTGTCTCACAACTGAGGCTACCTGCCTAAAATGAAATATTATCACAGTCACTCTTGACAGGAGCCAAGATTCTACAATCCTATAACAAACAGTAAACCATAACGTGTGTTCATAAGCTTGAAAAATCTACAGTATCTCCACGTAAGAAAGTAATCCCAAAAAACTCAAAAGATCATGCATTTTCAACAAACTGACAACTCAGATCATCCCTGTTAATATTATAAAAGAAGCTTACCCCTAGAAACTACTGGACACACAATCTAATATACTACCTCCACAGCGCACGTACAGACACACTGAGCTTAGAGAGAAGAAAGTAGACACTCACCGAACCCGTCCAAAGAAGACCGAAGAGTCTGCTGCTGCTTCTCCACACTCCAAGTCTTCCTCCTTCTCTCCTTACCACTCACCCAGAGCCTTCGGAGCTGGAGAGGGGAGATGTGACACCTTCCCGGCTCCTAGTCAGCTGCCTGGAATGGCATTCAGCAGCAAGGTGGAATAAAGAGGAAAGAGAAAAGAGATGAGTGAGAATAGAGTAAAATTCTCCAGTCCCTTTCTGATGGTGTTTAGATAGACTGAGAAGTAAAAGTCAAGGAGGAAAAAAAAAAAACAGAAATAGGGAGTGGAAAGAGAACAGGAATAAGGGAGAGAAAAGAAAGTAAGAAGCTGGGAGAGAGGGAAAAGGATTCAAGAAATGGGGAGAGAGAAAACGCGCACCCTGAAGCTGAGATGGGGAGCCACCAGAGCTGTGGCCGCTGCTGCTGTCCAACTGCAGCCTAGTGCTGAAATGATTCTCACCAACACACCCCTCTGGTCCCCTCCCGCCTCCCGGCTCCCGGCTCATCCCCTTGTAGCGTAAAACCATCTCCATGGCAACGTGTCGTCACACAATTTAAGGTGGTCTGTGGCAGAGAATCACTGTGTAAAGAGGTGAAGGGGAGAGGTAGGGGTAGACGGTAGGCCCAAGGGTAACACTTCTCCTTGTGACCCTTGCCCAGATATCGATCTCCTTTCCCCCCCCCCGGCCAGGTTTCTCTTTTAGTTGTTAACTTTTTCTGGTGGTTAACGGCAGCATTTACTTACTTCACATCAGAACGACAACAAAACTATCCCATGCCTAAATATACCACTCACCCACCCCCATTCCCAAAATAACTTCTCCCCCTTACACCTCTTCATATAAAATATAAAAGTAAACTCAAGTTTACGGTTAGTCAATAGTTTTCCCCAAACCAAAATATACTTTTGGTGGTTGGGGGGTTTTGTTTGTTCTAAAATTAAATGAATAAACAAACGATAAAAGAAACAAATGCCACCCTTTTTCATGGGGACCCCAGGCTTCTCCTGAGTTGGTTGGCAAAGTTCAAATCTCAGTGTTCTCCTAGTAGGATCTACTGTCACCTTCCAAAAGTTAAATGGTCAAGCTGAGGGGAAAAATCCTTATAAAATAAATTAGTCTTGACTGCACCTTATATTTTTCAACCAATTGACTACAGGTAGAGCAAGGAAAGATAAGCTCCCCAGCACTTAAAAAAAGCAAGAAATGATTATTCCCTCAAGAAAATGAGGAAACTTGTCATTAAAAGGCTTGGAAGGTTTGGTAACCCAATGAATGGTATATTTAATCATTCCCATTTCTGCCCCCTTTGATTTAAAAAAAATCAACAACAAAGAAATCCCCTTTTTATCACTTGAACCCATAATGGGAACATACTTTTTCATTATTAGTGGCAATTTTAAAAAATACTGTCTTTGAAAGCCAGTAATCTTAATAGCTCATTAAGCAGAATTGACTGAATGAAATCCATACATTATCTTGATATTAAATACCTTCATTTTATTCTTGAACCTCCTTTATTTGCATGTAATTGTTCAACTAGAGGTAAATAAAATGAGAGGTAGTTTAATGTGCCCAGAGACCATGAAAAAAAAAAAGGCACACATGTTTAGGAAAAGGATTAAGGGGGAAAAGAAGAAATTAGATTTGGCGTCACAATAACTCTTTGTAATGGACAAACCTGAAAGAAAAGGTTATGTTGATATTTTAAGCTATATAAATTTTCACTAATCTCTACCTGAAATTTAGCATTTCCTTTATTTTGAAACATTCTGAGAAGGGTTCATAGGCTTCATGAGACTGAAAAAGGGCCCATGATACAAAAAAAGTTAAGAATCTCTAATCTAGTATAATTCTTGTTTTATGGATAAAGAAACTGAGACTAAGTTAGGTAAAGTGATTTGCCCCATATCATGCAAGTGATAGAAGTTCCTCTGACTAAATTCAGTATTTTTTACAATGTACCTAATTGGTTCTCCCTACTCCAAAATCATTTGACTAAGAGGATTTAAAGAAAATGATTATAAACTATTAAAACCTGGGAGATGATGGAGATGTACCTAAATGAGAAAAAAAAGTTACTAAGAGTAGTTTGGATATAAGTAAAAACTCCTTGACTATAACAACACTCCTTCAACACAATATGAATATAATAAGAAGTCTATAAAATAATATAGACTACACATTCTAACTATAAATTATAATGGGAAACCCCAATATGATAGAAGAGGAGAACTTTTCCCAAAATTCAGCTTATTACTTTTGTACCTGCAGATAACCAAAAATTTTTTTTAACTTCATTAATTAGTGGGAACCTCAGGTTTTCTTATCTGGAAAACTCAGATATTTAACCAGATGAAATCTGAGGTCTCTTACATCTCCCATAATTCTGTGAGCTTATGATTTGAAATCTGAAAGAATTCTGATGCTGGTATTCCTGGCAGAAATACAGGTCAAGATGATGTCAATTTTGTTTTCTTTTGTGTCTGAGTCGGGTGGTGAAAACAAGTTTGGTTCCAGTTTTTAACAGTACAGTGAATAGATTGTTGTTCCTATTCTTTAGAAAGAATATCTAAATCAGTAGGAATTAACAACTGAGATATGAACTTTAATCATTACAAGTATCAAGTTGCTAATTTTCTCAGGCAGCAAGTCATATACAGTTCTACAACTGAAACTGCAATATGAACTTTCTTACCTATTCCAACGATGTAGACCTTTGCAAAAAGCTATTCTATTATTCAGTGTAGTATCCAGAGGCTTAAAATCTATTTCTATCAAATAAAAAGTAAGCAACATATGGCACATAATATTTATTGCCTTTTTATTATAATCAGGTTTCCATTTCACCAGAAACATCAGTAATCACAAAGTGTCTCCCAAGAATAAAAATAACAATGGCATCACATAAAGATGCCTATATCTGTAATGAATCTGTAAATCTGATTTGAGTTTTTGTATAACTTGTGATTACTGGTTTCTACATTTTTTTCTTTGTGGAAACACTATATTTCACACTGACACAAAATGCTTTAGTAAAATTATCATGAGCTGTATTAACATGGTAGAAGCATTTTGGTTGTCACATAAAATTTCAGAAATGAAAACAGCAAGAATGTAGAGAAGGCAAAAGAAGGAAAGATGGGTGAAAGGTCATCCAAACAGAAAATGCTGAAAGTGAACATATGAACAATTCCATTATTTGGATAAGTCAAAATATATAGAGTTTAGTTAGAAACAAGTAGAAACAATAGTGATATTTTCATTTACTGCAAAGACACCAGTGAATCAATCAACAAATAACTGAACACAGGATTTAAAGTAGTTTGTCTGACACCAGATAAGTCATGAAAAACACAGGTTTCTAAAGGTAGTAGGATCAGTTAGGAAGTTATGGTAATATTCCACACAGGAAAACATAAACATTTTACCTAGGATGGTGATAGTGGAAGTATGAAACTTTAAAAATAATAATCAATAGAATTTGATGATTGATATGCTATGGGTTTTAAGGGGAAGGAAGAGAATGAAAATCAAGGATGATTCACTTTCTCAGTGTGGGCAAATCATTTAAACTCTCTAGGGGTTATTTTCTTATATTTAAAATGAAAAAAAAAAGAGTTGATCTTCAAAGTCCTTTCCAGATTGGAATTATATGATTCTATAATTCTGTGACTAAGACTTCAAGTTTGGGTGGTTAAGGGAATGATAATCCTATGGACAGGATGGAAGTCAGTATTTTAGAGTAGATGATGAATTTGCTTCAGATTCCCTTTATCTTCAAGCAATAGACATACAATGAAATGTTCAAATGACAATACTGTATAGGAATAGAATTTAGGAGAGAAGTTGGAACACAGAATGTAAAAAGAAAAGAACGGAGAGATAAAGATTAAACCTGGAGCAGCAAGCAAAAAATTATGAGGACAAAAAGAGCCAGAAAAAGAGATCAATTCAAATATAATTTCTGAGTCTTAATGTGAAATTAACCAGTTTGCAGCTGGGCTCTGCCCAAATTTGGACTAAAGTTTGGAGTTCAATTTAAAATCAATAGCCTTATTGTTGACGTCAGATGTAGAATAAACAATATTCAGATCAAATAAATGTTAACCTCCTAGTACCTTAAATATCTCACAGGTACTTTCTTTTTTATTATTATTATAGCTTTTTATTTACAAGGTATGCATAGGTAATTTTTTAGCATTGACAGTTGCAAATCCTTTTCTTCCAACTTTTCCCCTCCTTCCTCCCACCCCTTCCCCCAGACAGCAGGTTGACCAATACATGTTAAATATGTTAAAGTATAAGCTAAATACAATATATGTATACATGTCCAAACAGTTATTTTGCTATATAAAAAGAGTCAGATTATGAAATAGTGTACAATTAGCCTGTGAAGGAAATCAAAAATGCAGGCAGACAAAAATAGAGGGATTGGGAATTCTATGTAGTGGTTCATAGTCATCTCCCAGAGTTCTTTCCCTCACAGGTACTTTCTAATTGTTTTATTTATTATAGTTATCTCAAGTACAGCCAATAATAAATTTTTCTCAGTGCCTCAATGCTCCAGTTTGTTCTGAATGACTCCCTATTTCTCTGCACCTGAGATTGGCCTGTTTGTAAAAATACATATATACCTACTTCCTGATCCTTTAGAGTTCCTTTTCCCCCACAGGTCAGGGAGAAGAAATAAAGAGTTAAATATCTGGTACTGATAAATCACTGTTACTATGATAGAGGATCAAAATGAAATATAGCAATAAGCTTTAGAAATACTTACCTACTGAAGATATCAGCTTCAAGGTCTCTCCCAGTTGTAAAAACTAATGTACCTACAAAAATATCTCATTTGTTCTCAAGAGGTATCACTTAAACTAAGAAAAAGTGGTGTAGCTCATAGGTAAAGCATACAATTGCTTCCAGAAAGTAAATGGGAAGAAAAAAGTATCAAGCTCTATTTGCCAGTTATCTCAATTTGTGCAAATTTAAGTTACGTTGCGTTTAAAAAAAAAGTACACTCTAGAAGAAAGAAACAATATAGCTTAGTTCCCTGAAAACCATTCCCTAAAAACAAAAATTTCAAAAGTGTCCTAGATTGTAGCAATCCCAAATAAGTAGTAAGAACAATAGATAATTTTTCTGGCACAAGGTCACAAATATGACCTACAAGTAAATGACCAGGGCTATGGAAGAACAGGGGTAGGTCAGAATCATGGAACCAGAATTAGGAGCATAATAGGGTTACAGTACTATACCTCTGACCCTGAACCTCTGCAAAATCCCAAATAGGAGCCCCTGGACTTAGTCCCTTGTGAAAATATGACCAGCATTGTCTCTCAAAGCCAAAAAAGGGATCATTAAAAGAGTTATAAAGTTGTCCTTTTAACCCAGAAGAAGGGAATCAGGGCTAAGCAGACAAGTTTACAGAAACTTCCAGGCAGATGAAAAGGTCCAGAACTAGCAACTGCTTACCAGAGCTATACCCCAAGGCCAAGTCTGCAAATGTGTAGACCTTCACCCACATTAGGGTCTGTAGCTTCTTGGAAAGCCCAGAACAGCTGTGATCAGATCATGTCCTTGAACAAACCACATAAGAGTCCACTGGGACTCCCTGTTCTGTGCTGACTCTGTGATCCTTGAAAAATATAACTTTCAATATACCCAGAGAATATAGTGACAGGAAGCCAGATGAGACAGGACAGGCTCATGTAAGACCACAACTATTCTGCTAAAAGTGCATAGAGCCTAGCCCAAGTACAAATTCCAATCCAGGAAATAAAGCTTGAAGAATGAATAAACAAAAAAAAAATAAGTTAGTATGAGATCAGAGATGCCTCCAACCCAAAACCAAAAGAGGAAATAAATAAAAATATTTCCAAGCAGACTCAAATAAAGACATAGCTTTACCAAAAAGTCAGAATTCTTAGAATAAATGTAGAAAGAGTTTAAAAGAAAAAGAAATTACATTATAAATGAAATGAGAGCACTTGAGAAAATTTGAAAAGATTTGAGAGCTATGGAGGACAAAATTGGAAAGAGAATTAATAGCTTAGCAGAAGAGATATAAAGCCACAATGAACCAATGGTTAATGACTCCACAAGATAACAAAAATATTAAAACAAAGTCACAGACTGAAAAAAATGGAAGAAAATATAAGGTACCACCTATAAAATACAATTATCCTGGAAAAAAGAACAATGAGAGATTTTTTAAGGATACTGGACTACTTGGAAGCTTGGACCAAAAAAGGACTCGAGATAATCATATTTCAAGAAAGCAGGAAAGAAAATTGTTGAAGCATATTAAAAAAGAGACCAAGATGAAAACAGAATCCTTCTCTACTGCCTTCTGAAAAAAAAGTAAACTCCCAAGAATGTCACAACCAAAATTCAGGTGGTGCTAATCAAAAAAAAAATTTTTGCATCAGCTAGATAGGAAGAATACAAGTACTTCAGAAAAGCCAGTCAGGATCAAACAAGATTTAGCAGTTACTACTTTAAAATAGTAGAGAAAATGGAATATGACATATTACAAAAGGCAAAAGATATGTGTCTACAACCAAAAAATAACATCCAATAAAACTGTGTATAATCATACAGGAGAAAAAATGAACCATGTGACTTGGCAAAAATGCTAGTGATATGATATAGAATAGCCCAGATCCCTTACAAAAATTATACTGCCATTTAAAAATACATCAATCTAAAAAGGAATGAGAAGAATAACATATATCATTCTCCATTAAGCCTAGCGATTAACAGGAGACCTCTTAAAACTCTGCATAGACCCTAAGAGAAACAAGTTGGGGAAAAAAACAGCAGGAGATCTTTTTTAATAATAGCTTTTGTTTTTCAAAATACATGCAAAGTTAGTTTTCAAAATTCACTCTTGCAAAATTTAGTGTTCCATGTTTTTCTCCTTCCTTTCCCACTTTGCCCCTCTCCTAGACAGCAAGTAATTCAATATATGTTAAATGTGCAATTTGTCTAAAAAATATTTCCACATTTATCATGCCGCACAAGAAAAATCAGGTCAAAAAGGAAGAAACAAACAAAAAAAAATAAGCAAAACAACAACAAAGGCTAAAATACTATGTTGTAGTCCACACTCAGAACCCACAGCCTTCTCTCTAAATGCAGATGGCTCTCTTCATCACAAGTCTATTGGAATGGTCTGAATCACCTCCTTTTTGAAAAGAGCCATATCCATTACATTTGATCATCATATAATCTTGCTGCCATGTACAATGATCTCCTGGTTCTAATCACTTTATTCAGCATCAGTTCATATAACTTTCTCCAGGCCTCTCTGTAACTGTCCTGCTGATTGTTTCTTATAGAATAATATTCCATCACATTCATATACAGTAACTTACTCAGACATTCTCCAACTAATGGGTATCCACTCAGTTTTTTGCCACTACAAAAAAGGCCACCACAAACATTTTTGAACATGTGGGTCCCTTTTCCTCTTTTAAGATCACTTTGGGACACAGGCCCAGTAGAGACACTGCTGGATCAAAGGGTATGCACAGTTTGATAGCCCTTTGGGCAGTTTCCAATTGCTCTCCAGAATGGTTGGATCAGTTCAAAACTCCACCAACAAAAATTAGTATTTTCCCACATCCCCTCCAACATTTATCAGAATCTTTTCCTGTCATCTTAGCCAATATGAGGGATGTGTACTGTTACTTCAGAAGCTGTCTAAATTTGCATTTCTCTAATCAATAGTGATTTAGAAAATTTTTTCATGACTAGAAATAGCTTTAATTCCTTTATGTGAAAACTATCTTTTCATATCCTTTGACCATTTATGAATTGGAGAATGGTTTGTATTCTTATAAATTTGAGTCAATTCTCTCTATATATAGTAGAAATGAGGCCTTTATCAGAACCCTTGGATGTAAAATTTCCTCCCAGTTTTCTACTTCCCTTCTAATCTTGGCTGCATTGGTTTTGTTTGTACAAAAACTTTTAAATTTAATAAAATCAAAATAATCCATTTTGCATTTCATTATATTCTCTAGTTCTTCTTTGGCCATAAATTCCTTTCTTCTCCACAAATCTGAGAGGTAGACTATCTATCCCTTGTTATCCTAACTTACTTATAGTATCACCCTTGTTTAAATGATGAATCCATTTTGACCTTATTTTGGTATAGGCTATTAAGTGTTGATCAATACCTAGTTTCTACCATATTGTTTTCCAATTTTCCCAGCAATTTTTCTCATATAGTGTGTTCTTATCTCAGAAGCTGGAGTCATTGGATTTATCGAACCCTAGATTACTACAATCATTGACTATTGTGTCTTGTAAACCTAATGTATTCCATTGATCAATTATTCTGTTTCTTAGCCAGTACCAAATGGTTTTGATGACCACTGATTTAAAAATATAGTTTTAGGTTTGTTACAGCTAGGCCATCTTTGTTAGCATTTTTTCTCTAATTTCCTTGAAATTTTTGACCTTTTGTTCTTCAAAATGAATTTTGATATTATTTTTATTAGCTCTATAAAGTACTTTCTAGGAAGTTTGAGTGGCATGGTGGATAGAAGTTGTCATTTTTATTATATTAGCACAGCCTAACCATGAGCACTTGATATTCTTCCAATTGTTTAAATCTAACTTCGGGGTGAAGTGTTTTGTAATTGTGCTCACATAGTTCTTGGCTTTGTCTTAGCAGGTAGACCCTCAAATATTTTATATTACCTATAGTTATTTTAAATGGAATTTCTGTTCCTATCTCTTGTACTTTGTTGGTAACATAGAGAAATGCTGAAGATTTATGTGAATTTATTTTATGTCCTGCAACTTTGTTAAAGTTGTTAATTATTTCTAGTTGTTTTTTAGTTGATTCTCTAGGTTTCTCTTAAGTATACTACCACATTATCTGCAAAGAGTGCTAATTTTGTTTCCACATCACCTATTCTAATTTCTTTAATTTCTTTTACTTCTTTTATTGCTAAAGTTAACATTTCTAATACAATATTGAATAGTAATGGTGATAAGTGGGCAATCTTGTTTCACCCCTGATCTTACTGAGAATGCTTATAATATCTCCATTACATAAGATGTTTGCTGATGACTTTAGATAGATGGTATTGATTATCTTAAGGAAAACTGCATTTATTCCTATGCTCTCTAGTGTTTTTTAAATAGGAATGGGTGTTGAATTTTGTCAAATTATTTTTCTGCATCTATTAATATAATCATATGATTTGTTAGTTTGGTTATTGATATAGTCAATTATGCTAAGAGTTTTCCTGAAATTGAATTCGCCCTGCATTCCTGATATAAATCCTGCTTGGTCAGAGTATATTATCCTGGTGATAAATTGCTTGTAATCTCTTTGTTAATAGTTTATTTAAGATATTTGCATCAATCTTCAGTAGGGAAACTGGCCTATAATTTTATTTCTCTGTTTTGACCCTTCCTGGTTTAGGTATCAGTACCACATCTGTGGCATAAAAGGGATTTGTAGGGCTCCTTCTTCTCCTATTTTTAAGGATTGTATAGTATTGTAATTAATTGTTCTTTAAATGTTTGGTAGAATTCACTTGTAAATCCATCTGGCCCTGAAGATTTTTTCTTTGGGAGTACATTGATAGCTTTTTCATTTTCTTTTTCTAAAATGGGACTATATATGTAAGTTATTTCTTCCTCTTAATGTGACAATCTATATTTTTGTAAGTAATTCATTCATCTCATCTGCATTATCAGATTTATTGGCATATAGTTGAGCACAATAACTCCTAATTATTGCTCTAATTTCCTTTTCATTGGTGGAAAATTCACCCTTTTCATTTTCGATACTGGCAATTTGATTTTCTTCTTTTTTTCTAATCAAATTAACAAAGGTTTATCTATTTTGTTGTTTTCATAAAACTCTTATATTAGCTCAATAATTTTCATACTTTCAATTTTGTTAATCTCTCCTTTTATTTTCAGAATTTCTAATTTTGGAATTTAATTGGGGGTTAAAAATTTGTTCTTTTTCTAGCCTTTTTTGTTTGCCTGCCCAATTCATTGTTCTTCTCTTTTTCTACTATTTTCATATAAGTATCTAAGGATATAAAATTTCCCCAAAAAACTGCTTTGGTCACTTTTGGAATGTTGTCTCATTACTGTCATTCTCTTGGATGAAATTATTGATTGTTTCTATGGTTTGTTGTTTCACTCAAATAATGTAATGTAATTTTAGTCTCTTTCCCCCGATCCTTTATTACATGTTATTTTTATTGCATCATGATATGAAAAGGATGAATTTTTTGTATTTGATTTTAAGGTTTTTATTGCCCTAATATATGGTCAGTTTTTGTGTAGTTCCATGTACTGCCAAAAACAAAGTATATTCCTTTGTGTCCCCATTCAATTTTTCCAAAGGTTTATCATACTAACTTTTCTAAAATTCTCTTTACTTCCTTAACTTCTTTCTTGTTTATTTTTTGTGATTTGATTTATCTAGTTGAGGTTGAGATACCTCACTAGTATAGTTTTGCTGTTTATTTCTGCTTACCACCAGTGGCAGGAGAAAAGCATAAGTACAGACCAGTCTGAGCATCATCAAAACCTGTGGCAACAGGAAGCTAATATAAAGAACTTTTAAAAACAGGGAGTTTCAAGAGGTACAGGGTAGAGTTTCAGATTGTGGCCAATGTGGCACTAGTGGTCTGAGTGGGATATGTGCCTAGGCAAAAACCTACCTCAGATATCCCCAAAGACTATAGTTATAGGAACACGGTGAGAAATGGAGCTGGGGAGCTCCATGTAGGGGTACTGTAAAGAGTCTAGTGTGACTCTAGAAATCTATGCACAGAGACAGGTGAAAGGCCCTTAGTAATGGCCCAGCTGGAAGCATCTCTGAAGCCAGTAGCAAGAACCCATCAGCAATGCAGAAGAACTCTAAGCAGAACCTAATAAAGAAACAGCTGGATAGCACAATGGAGAGAAGACTGAGTCTGGGGTCAGGAAAACCTTAGTTCAAATCCTACCTGTAATCCCTAGGTAGGTCACAATCTCCATTGCCTCAATATCCTCATCTGTAAAATAATAGTAGCTACCTCCCAGGATTGTTGTGAGGAACATATGACATAATATTTGTAAAGTGTCTTGACACATAGTAGGTGTTATGTAAATGGTTATTCCCCTGTGCTCTTGTTCTTAAGGATCTCACAGTCTAATAGGGGAGACAACATGAAACCAACTATGTACAAACAAGCTATATACAGAAAAATTTGGAAATCTTCAGATACAAAGTACTGGAATTAAGGGGGCAGGCTTTCTGTAAAAGATTGGATTTTTGGCTGAGACTTAAAGGGAACCAAATAGAAATAAGTGGCAGGAAAAAGGAGGGACAGAATTCCTAGAATAAGGAACACAAGGTATAAATAAATATCTGGAGCTAGGATATGAAGGGACTTTTTTTTAAAGGCAAGCATCACTGGATTGAAGATCCAGTGTAAATGAGGAGTACAAAGTACAAGAAGATTGGAAAGGTGAAGGAGGAATATAATAAAGGCTTTTCAATGCCCAAACAGATTATTTTACTTTGATCCTGGAGATGATAGAGAGCTACTAGAATCTACTGAATAGAGGAGGGAAAATGGTCAGATTTGCACTTTAAAAAAGATCACTTTGGGAGCTGAGTGAAGAATAAACTGGATTGCAGTAGGGAGAATCCTGTGGCAGAAAGACCTAAAAAATAGGGTAGGATAGGTCAGTCCAGGCATGACACAATGAAGGTCTGAATGATAGTGTTGGCATTGTGAAAAGAGACAAGGGGAAATATTTGAGAAATATTTCAAAATTGACAAGAGAAGTGGAGGATAACACTTAGGTTGTAAGCCTGGGTGACTGAGAGGACAGTTTAGAAAAGCGTCTTTGGTGATAATATAGTAAATCATGTTAATTAAGTGGAAAAGAATTGCCTTGCCACAATAAGGGCCCAGTAGATTACATAAAATATATCTCTAGTATACCCAGGCTCATGTTCAGCATCATACATGTGAACAGAGAAAGAGATGGCACATGTAGGGAGTAATTCAGTGCTAAGGCTTGGCAGGGTAAGATCAGAATCAGGATAAGACTCAAGAAAGACAGGGTAGAGTTGCACTGAATCACCAAGAGATTAAGATGAGAAAATGAAGGGAATGTAACTATTGCAAAAATGATGGCCAGGAAAAGAACTGAGGGATCAAGGGATTGGAAATCAGAGTAAGGAAGAAGAACAGACTTTGGGGTTGCATGGCAAATGGAGAGGGTGAATGATAATAGATGGTGATCAGATTAGGGATTTCAGAGTCCATGCATATGGAAGTGGTACATGTGTGAGTGATGGCAAGACTATGACCAGCTCTATATGTATCTGAGATGAGATAGAGGACTGGGACACAGCAAACGCGCAAGCTGAGAAACTGGAAGAGGGTATTTGAGGGAGTATTGATACATATGTTGACCTTCCTTTGTATGAGGGCAAGAGTTGGGGAGGAGATAAAGATTTTGAACCAGGCATTGAGCTCACTGAGGAACAAAGACAGACTGTCCTGCGGGAAAAAGAGGATGTAGAAATACAATTGCCTTTAATTAGATTAAACAAAAATAATCATAGAGCAAAAATACTATCCAAAAAGAGGAAAGAGTCCAAAAATTTCTAATTCAGAAAAGAAATCACAGAAGCAAATGGAGGAAAATATATATCAAACTCTCATAAGTTTAAATGGAATGGATTAAATAATCCAATAAAATGAAAGAAAGCAATTGACTGGATAAGAAAGCAAAACCTCACAAGATGTTATTTATAAGAAATACATGTAAAAAGAAAAGAGATATAAAAAATAAAAATGAGAGACTGGAGGAAACTTATTTTTATCAGATAAACCCAAAAGAACAGGTGTTGCAATCATGCGATAAAGCAAAAACTAAAAATTATAAAATAAAGATAAACAAGAAATTATGCTCAAAGGAATCAGAGAAAACAAATGAATGTATAGGCTCCAGATGTCATAGCACCTAAATTCATAATTCAAAATTCAAATGAATTTTCAGTAAGAAGGTACAGAAAAGGGATTCTTATTTTGGATACTGAACTTTAAAAAATATTTTGAAGGTTGTTTTTCAGTATAACTGGTTTCCTTTTTGATCCTATGCATCTTATTTTATGAATTAAAAACTACTTTTTTCCTGAGGTGTTCAAAGGATAAACTAGACTGCCATGAGTCTGTGATACAAAACAGTTAAATACTTTTTACATAGTAGTACAATAATAAAAGGAGATTTGAATGTCTTCAGTTTGGGACATATCTAACATACAGATAAATAAAAAGGAAAATTTAGGATTGAACAAATTGCTGGAGAAATTTGGAAATGAGGTGAAAAGCTAAAAATACTCATGGCATCTTTTGACAGGTACAGCTAAAAAAAACATATTTCCAAGTACCATTTTTACCAAAATTGACAAAGCATTAAAGAACTGAGATATTACAAATAAATGTAAAAAGGCAGAAACAGTAAACACCTTGTTTACAGTACATAATGCAACAAAAATAATGATTGGTTCAGGGATACAAACATAATACAGACCTAAACAGATTCATAATAATAAAATCCTAAGTGATGAATCATTCAAAAACAAACCATAGAAACATTACATGAAAAACAGTAATAATGAAACATTTCAAAATTTCTAGAATGCTACTAAAACATTTCTCAAGGGAAAATATATCCCAGATATGTTATGAAATGATACATTATATGCAAAAGATAAAAAAATTGAATATATATCTTTTCAGGAATTAGGAATGTAACAAATAAAACAAAAATAAACAGAATAGACTTAAAATTAGAGGATAAAGCAGAAACTAAAAAAGCTACAGAAGTGAAAAACAATGAAAAATTGGTTCTCTGAAAAAAATTAAATAAATTATAAAAACCTTTAGCCAACCTGATTAAAAAGAGGGCATATGATCAGATCAACAAAAAAGCAAAGTGAAATCACAACTAACCTAGAAAAAAATGAAAAAGAATCTATGCTAAGAAAATTGAAATCACAAAAGAAAAAAAGAATCATCTAAAAAAAAGTATAAAATGCTCAAACAGAATAACAAATAAATTAAAAGGAAGATAGTGGAATAAGACCAGAAACACTGGGTCCTCCCACAAAACAGACAAAATATTGCCTCATAGTAAACTTTCAATGGCAGAAATAAAAGTTGGGATAAAACAAATGTCTTGCTAAGACAATTTGGGAGGACCTTAGAAAAAGATCCAAACTCCTGGGGCACAGGTTTGACCTGATTGAACTGCATACACCTCCAGGCAGACTATGTTGAATCAACAAACAACAAGGACTGAGGGCAGCTTCAGCTTTACTTCATGAACAGTGTGAGGGTCAGACATGTGAATAGGGAAAATGGAAAGACCCTTTATTGTCCTGAGATACACAGTCCAGGTATGCTAACCAGATGGGGCTACAGGCACAGCTCAAGTGGAGAAGAGTGCCTGAGGTTGAGTCCCAAGACAGAGCCCAGAAAATGACAATAGGAAAAACCTGAAGCCTAAGGTGCCATCCACCATACCTTGGGACTAGAACCTGACTATAACAAAAAAGCCACTAAAAATAATAATAAGCAAAGGAGAAAGAACCTGACCATGGATAATTACTTTGGGGACAGAGAAGATCTGAGATTAAAGTAGGAATAGATTTTTTGAAGAAGACAGTTCAAAAAAAATCTATTCCTACTTTAAAGAAAAATGTCAAAGCCACAGACCCCAAAAGAGTTCTAGGAAGAGCTTAAAAGGTACTTTAAAATCAAATAAGGGAAATTCAGGAAAAATTAAGAAAAAAAATAAGAGCAATCCATAAAATTAAGAAAATTATGAAGAGAATTAATTAGAAAAAGATCCAAAAACTTAAGAAGAAATTAATTTCTTAAAAACTAGAATTGTGCAAGGGAAAGATGATATTATAAGATACTGAGAAATAATGAAACAGAATCAAAAGAATAAAAAAAAAGAAGCTAATGTGAAACATCTCAGAAAAAAATTGCTCTGGAGAACAACTGAGGAGATACAATATAACAAATGTTGGACTACCCGAAAGTTACCATTTTTAAAAGTTTAGATACATTACAAAAAATTATCAAGGAAAATTACCTTGAAGTTCTAGAATGAGAGGTTAAATTTTAAAAATCTATCAGTCACCACCTGAAAGAAATACCCAAATGAAAACTCACAGGAATACCATAGTCAAGTTTCAAAGTTTCCAGGTTAAGGAGAAAATACTGTAAGCAACAAGGAAAAAAAAACAATTTAAATACTGTGGAACTATGGTCAGAGTAACATAGCATCTTAGTAGTTTCTCCATTAAAATACCAAAGGACTTGTAACATATTTGGAAGAGCAAAGGAACTTAGTTTGCAAGCAAGAATAACTTATCCAGCAAAGCTGAGTATAACCCTGAATTTTTTAAAAAAATGAACATTTAATAAATTTAAAGAGTTTCAAGGATATGTGACAAAAACACCAGAACTCAATGGAAAACTTGATATATAACTATCCAAGAGAAACATAAGGTAAACATTAAAAACCAATTATAAGGCACTTGGGTACTTTGAAAGAGATACAGGTAGAAGGCTTATGATTGCATTGAGTATGATGGGATAATCAAAAAAATAAATAAAACTGGGTAGGGAAATGTAAAATGGAGAAATTAT
Source organism: Sarcophilus harrisii (assembly GCF_902635505.1). Lineage (NCBI taxonomy): Eukaryota > Metazoa > Chordata > Mammalia > Dasyuromorphia > Dasyuridae > Sarcophilus > Sarcophilus harrisii. Next base: position 57,656,796 of record NC_045432.1, on the reverse strand, counting down.
CCCAAGCAAATTAGGATGAGAGAAAGAATTGTTACAGTGGAAACAGGTTGGATTGGAGGACTGGTAGTGCTGGAAGTTTATTCTCAACAGAACTAAGTGAAAGAGTGTATGACATATATCTAGAAGGATATTCTAAATATAAAGAAATAGGAGAGGGAGAGGACAGCATAAGGGAGGGACTTTTAGAAGGGTGTATAGATCAAGAAGTAGGAGGATGGGGGAGGGAATACAGAGGGATTCTTGGAAAAGTGCGTAGATTAAGCAATAGGAGAATAAGGAGAGAGGACAGGGAGAGATTCTTTAAAATGATACAGATTAGGGAGGTAGTGGTAAGAAGTAAATCAGACTTATGAGGGGGGTAGGCTAAAAAGAAAGTGAGACTAATAATAGTAGGGGAAAATAGTTCATTTCCCTCTGTCCTATTTGAATTTGAATGGGATGAAATTACCCAAAAAAATGGAAATAGATAACAAAATGGATTAAAAATAATAATCTGACAAAATGTGTTGTTTATAAGAAACAATTAAGAATGAAAGATACACACAAAATTAAAATAAATGGCTGGAACAGGACATGCTTCAACTGAGGTAAAAAAGAATAAGGATAGCAATTATTATCTCAGACAAAGGTAAAGCTAATATAGATTTAATTAAAAAAGATAAACAGGGAAACTCTATTATGACAAAAGGTACCATAGAAAAAGAGGCAACATCCTAAGAGTACAGATAACATATGTACCAAGTGCTGCAGTATCTAAATTTTTAAAGGAAAAGTTAAATGGATTACAGATGGAAATTGATAGCATTACTATAACAATGGGATACTTTAACCTTCTCATCTCAGATAATTAACAGATAAATCTAACCCCCCAAAAAATAATAAATAAGAGAGAAGTTAAGGAGGTGAATAGAATCTTAGATAAGCTAGATATAATAGATATCTGGAGAGAATTTAATGGGAATAGAAAGGAATATACCTTTTTATCTGTGGCTGATAGTACCTTTACAAAACTTTACCATATATTAGAGCATAAAAACTTTATATTGTTAAGTGCAGAAAAGCAAAAATACCAGATGAATGCTTTTCACATGACAATGCAGTACGAATTATATTCAATAAGGGACCATGGAAACACACATTAAAACTTAATTGGAGACTAAAGAACCTAATCTTAAAGAATGAATGAGTTAACAAATGAATCATAGAAACAATCAATAATTTCATGAAATAGAATGACAATAAGACATATCAAAACGTTTTAGTTGCAGGAAAAGCAGAAATAGGAGGAAATTTTTTATCTCTAAATGCTTATGTCAATAAAATAAAGAGCAGACCAATAAATTGGGTAGACGCTTTTAAAAACTAGAGCAAGAACAAATAAACACCAAATTAGAATTTTTAAAAATTAAAGGTGAGATTGATAAAACTGAGTGTAAGAAAATCATTAGAGCAATTTGGAACTATGTCCAAAGGGCTATCAGATAACTGTGCATACACTTTGATCCAACAGTGTCACTACTGGGTCTGTATCCCAAAGAGATTGGGATTCTTCTCAAGAATGTGGTGATTCAAGGCAATTCCAATAGATATGGGATAGAAAATGCCAATCACCTCCAGAAAGAGAACTATGAAGACTGCAAGTGTCTTGAAGCATGGTATTTTCACCTTTTTGTTTGTTTGTGGGTTGGATTTTTTTTCCTTTTGGTCTTATTTTTCTTATATAGCCTGACAAGTATGGAAATATGTTTAAAAGGATAGAACATATTTAACCAAAATCAGACGGTTGTCTTAGGGAGGGGGGAGGGTGAGGGAAGGAGGGAGAAAAATTTAGAACACAAAATTGTACAAAAATGAATGTTGAAAACTTAGGCTTTACATAATAAATTAAAATACTATTAAGAAGGGAAAAAAGGAAAACCATTAAATTAACAAACAAAACTAGGATCTGGTTTTACTGGGGAAAAAAACAAAATAGGTAAACCATTGGTTAATAAGATTTTTTAAAAGAAAGAAAACTAAATCATTAGTACTAAAAATGAAAAGGGTAAATATACCACTAATGAAAATAAAATCAAAGCAATTATAAGGAGTTTTTTTGGTCCAATTATATGTCAATAAATGTAAGAATTTAAGTGAAATGGAAGAATATTTACAAAAATATAAACTATCAAGATTAACAGAAGAGGAAGTAGAATATCTAATTAAACTTATTTTAGAAAAAGAAATTGAAATTCAGGAATGAAATTAGGATGCCCACTGTCACTAATATCATTCAGTATTGTATTAGAAATGATTGCAATAATGATTGAATATGTATAATCTCTAACAAATTACTTACTGTCTTAGAGGGGAAGGGAAAGAAAAAATTGGAACTGAAAAAATTTAAACGAATGTTAAAAATTTTCTTTATTGGTAAATTGGGGAAAATAAAATATTATTTTAAAAAGGAAATGCTAGCAATAACAATAAAAGAAAAAGAAACTGAATCAGAATGGGCAAACTATCTTTTTTTGCAGACAATATGAGATACACTTAGAAAATCCCAGAGATTCAACTAAAAAATTAGTGGAAATTATAATTTTAACCAAGTAGCATCCTATAAAATAAACCTACATATATGTATGTATGTTTTTAAAAATAGATATACATTGGTGAATCAAGGAGCCTCAGTATTACTATGAATTGTATGTGTGCCAATTTAGAAAAGACATACTGTTGTATCATAAATGTGATGTATCTAAAATTATTATGCTAGCTTTAATAAAAATGTCCATTTAAAAAAAATAAGAAATGTCACACATAAAATAACTGTAGATAGTATAAAATGCCTTGGAATATGCCTTACAAAACAAACCTAGGAACTATATAAATATAATTATAAAACACTTTTTACACAAATAAAACCAGATTTAAATAATTAGAGAAATAGTAATAATAATATCATTTAATATTAATTAATTATTGTTTATTATTTTACTTTGATTTTTATTGTTTATTAATAATAATATTAAAATAATAAAAATTAAAAATTTATCTAATCTATTTATTCAATGCCAATCCCAATCAAATTATCAAAATATTTCAATGAACTAGAAAAATAATGCCAAAATTCATTTGGAAGAATAAAAGTTCAAAAATGTCAAATTAATAAAAATAATTAAAGGGAGTTTAACAGTACCAGATCTTAAATTATGCTATAAGGCAATACTTATCAAACCTATTTGCTACTGGCTAAGAAATAAAACAGTACATCAGTGGAACAGAGTAGAGATATGCAATACATAGGAACAAATAATTATATGAATCTTATGTTTGACAAAAGATTTAAGTAAAGAAGTAATTTACCAAATTTGCCAAAAGAACCATTTACCCAGATAAGGTCAAAATAGATACATAACCTAGATATAAAGGGAGATATAAGAAAATTAGAAGAACTTGGAACATATTACCTATCAGACTTTTGGATAAGAGAATAATTTATGTAGAAAATGTTAAGATAAAAGCACTGTGAGGTATAAAATGGATAATTTCAATTACATCAATTTTTAAAAAGTTTTCTATGAATAAAACCAATGTAGCCAAGATTAGAAAGAAAACGGAAAATTAGGGGAAAGTTTTATAGATGGTTTCTCAGACAAAGGTCTCATATCTCAAATATAAAAAGAACTTTGTCAAATTTATAAGAATACAAGTCATTCCCCAATTGACAAATTGTCAAAGGATATGAACAGGCAGTTTTCCAATAAAGAAAGGAAATACATGTGTATGTATGTATATAAAAAGTCACATGAAAAATGCTCTAAATCGCTATTGATTAGAAAAATGAAAATTAAAACAACTTTGAGATCATATTAACACCTATCAGATTGGCTAAAATTATAGGGAAAGCAACAATGTTGGAGGGGATGTGGAAAAACTGGAACACTAATTCACTGTTGGTAGAAATATAAATTGATCCAACCCTTTTGGAGAGCAATCTGGAATTATGTTCAAAGGGTTATAAAACTTTGACCCAACAATACTGCTATTCTATTTCCCAAGGTAATTAGGGAAAAAGGGACAGAACCTATATGTTATAAAATATTTACAACAACTCTCTTTGTGGTAGCAAAGAACTAGAAAGTGAGGAGGAGCATCTCCATTTGGAGAATGACTAAATAAGCTGTGGTCTATGATTGTGATGGAATACTGCTTGTTATAAGAAAAGATGAACTTACTGATTTCAGGAGAACATAGAAGGACTTGCATGAAATAATGGAGACTATGAGCAGAGCCAAGGGAATGTTATAACAGCAACATTGTTCTAAGAACAACTTTGAACTGAGTCATTTTTGAGTATTATAAATACTCAAATCAACTACATAGGACCTATATAGGAAGATGCTATCCACATTCAGAAAATGAAATGATAAATAGAAGAATATATTGTATATTTTTACATATATACCCCCCCACACATACATATTTGTGTCTAATGGTAACCTCTAATGATGGGATGAGAAGGGAGGGAAAAAACAACACAGCACAGAACAAAAGACAACTTAGAAGGAAGCACAGAAAAAAGCAAGGTAGTTTTGAAAACTATGTATTGTATTTATTATATAGTTTTTCAAAAAATTGAAATGTGAAATGGAAATTCAGTTTTATATTAAATCCTCTTTTCATATTGTGCTGTATACATGGAAATGTTTTTGCTCTTTTTGTATTTAAGCTCAAAATTAATTTTTAAAAAGTTCTTTTTTAAAAATTAATTAATTTTATTTTGAACTTAAGAAACAAAGCAAGCATTTCTATAACAAAGTAGAAAAGAAAAACAGAGTATTACATTTGAAATTTTTGATCCATTATGTACAATGTGCTATTATTTTCAAATATACAAAAAAGTTATGTAACTTTCTTTTTCCCCTCCCTCCAGTCAAGATGACTGCCATTAGACAAATATGTATGTATGTATACAAACATACATATATATATTGATCCTTTCTGTGGATATAAACAGCATCTTAATCATCAGATCTTTCAAATTGATCTGAGTATTTTTTAACAATCAGAATGACTTGGTCACTCAAAATTGTTCTTAAACAATACTGAAAAAACACTCAGTAGCAATACTATACAATTTTTTTTCTCAAAAATTAAGAAACCACTCTACAAAATTCCTTTTATGGGACAAATACAGTTACAATATCTAAAGCAAAGGACAAAGTTTTCCATCCTCCCTACACTATGTTGCTTTTTGGCTTACACATGTCCTTCCTAACTATGCCCAAAGGGCTATTAAACTGTGCATGTCCTTTGATCCAGCAATCTCTCTATGGGGGTCTATATCCCAAAAAGATCTTAAAGGAGAGAAAGGGACCCACATGTGCAAAAATGTTTGTGGCAGCCCTTTTTGTAGTGGCAAGGAACTGAAAACAGAGTGGATGCCCATCAGCTGGAGAATGGCCGAATAAGTTGTGGTATATGAATGTAATGGAATATTATTGTTCTATAAGAAATGATGAATAGACTTGTTCATCATGACAAGGCTAACTACCTAAACTGGGACTTGAATCCAGGTCTTCTGGCTTCACATCTAGTGCTTGTTCTACTATACCATAATATTTCATTAAGAGTTCATAGGATTTTTAAAGTTAAGATGCAATCTAACAACCCCATTTTTATTACTGAAATTTACTTAATACAGAGAATACAGTGAACAGATCAATGGATTTGAAATCAGACAGCTAATGTTCAAATCCCAGTTCTGTACATTACTACTTTTGTAAATCTGAGCAAATCACTTTACTATCTTGGTTATCTTTTCCTCAATTTTCCATAAAATGATATTAAGAACATAGTCTATGTGGTCTCCTTCAGCTTTAAATCTGTCAGATTTGCCTGACATCACATAGCTAAAAAGTGGCAGACTTGGGATCCAGATCTATGTATATGGTGAGATACTAAATCCAATATGCTTACCACTACACCCTTACTTCACCATCCCTCCTCATTAACAAACTTCTTTTGAGCATATACTTCATGCAAAGAACTGTGTTAGCTACTGAAGATGCAATAAGATTCTAAATCATTTAACAGTAGAATTATGAATGGATAAAAAGTTTCTTCCAAATGTTTGATATGAATTATTTCAAATATTAGGGATCTAGTATCTATATATCTTGATTTAAAAAAACCACAAAGCTATCTTAAAAGTCTCTTTTATTTTAAACATCCAGAATCTAATATGGTGTTCTTCAAAGTGAAGATAAATCCTTATTATTTTTGGTTTACTTCTCCCTAAAGATTTTCCTAATCCTTCCAAATCTTACAGTAATCTTCCTCCCAAGCTATCTTATATTTTAAGTATTTTATATCTATTCTCATAGCATCTATTTTGTATATAATGGGGAGGGATCACCCAGAATTCTCAAATGAATGAATCAATCAAAAGCATTTCAATCAAATGTGAAAGGAATCTACTTGGACTGGTTCAGCTTTTGGATAAAACCAAAATGCTAGTTTGAACTGCATTGGTTCATTGGTTTTTCCACTACCTAGTTTTGGTTCCTTTTAATGATCTTTTCCTTTTATGTTTCTAGTCATTTTAGATATTGTACTCTCTGTTCTGTTTGTTTCACTCTATCAACTCACAAAAGCCTTCCCGCATTTCTCTGTATTCTTACTGCCCAAGTATGCTCTATCACATTCATATGCCAGTTTTTTCAGCCATTACAAATTTTGCATCCATTTTGTTTCCACTTCTTTGCTATCACAGATCATTGCTATGAATATTTTGACATGTATTGCCTTTTTGTTTCTATCTTTGACAACTTTGGAGTATATGCCAAGTAGTGGTATTGCTGGATCAGCGTATGGCCAGAAAAGTTTAGTCACTTTTCATTATTGTATAAACATTTGAACCACTTTATAACTCTACCATCAGTATATTATTGTGTGTCTGTCCTCCAACACCGACTTCCCATTTTTTGTCATCTTTTCAATTTGCATGGTATGAGATGAAACCTCAGAGTTGTTTTAATTTCTCTTATTATTCGTGATTCATGATTTTCATATAGTTAAGTATATACAAATAAAAGTACTAAGTACTTTTAGCAAAAGTACTTATTTTAGTACTTTTAATAAAAGTACTTACTTTAGTGCTTTTAGTAAAAGTACTAAAACAAAATAAGTTGAGGCTTATTTTAAGCCTTATTATATTATATTTATGTTATGTTATGTTATGTTATATTACACTAAGATGGGGCAAAGTTGGCTATACTGAAGGCAAAACGAAGATCAAAAGGATGGGACCACAGCTTAGAGGGAAAGGGACTTTATAAAGAGAAGATAAAGCTGCTCAATTCCTATTATGCCTCTGTTTTTCCTACCAAGATGATCTTCAGCCTGAAGATGAAACAAAAATGGCAAAAAGGGAGTAAAAATCCAAGGTGAAGAGATGCCCTCAATGAGTTCCAAGTCACCAAACCTAACAAAACTATAACCCAGGATACTGACAGAATTAATGTTTATTCAATAAATCTTTGTTATAACTGATGAATTCTAAAAAGTGACTCTGTAGAAGTACAAAATTTATTTTTACTGAATTTACAAAAGGATCCTCAGTTAATTCCCAGAGTGGAAGCTTCCTCTATCATAACCCTCTACATATAATTTAATAAATAAATCCTATCAACTTTCCTAAAGCATACAGAAATTGGGATTTGGACAGAATCACATATTGGTAAGTTTCAGGGGTAGTATTTGAATCCAGATCTTCCTGACTCCAAATACATCATTCTATCCATTAAAAAAATGATTAAATGAAATGGAAAAAAAAGATATGAGTTAAAGGAATGTGAACTCATTAGCCTCAAAGAGCAAAAGTTTAGAAAACTTTTCAAGTTTATTTAGAAATATTATAGAGAAGATACTGAATGTTCTCAAGGTTAAACTCCCCCAGAAAACAAGTAGAAACATTCTTGGATATCTTGGTCTCCTCTAGAAGAAGCACTGTCTGTACTTTCTTGGGTATGGAGATAAAGTAGAGGATTGAACAGATACCTTATAACAGTGCCTAGTGACATAGTAATCTGGATTTTTGCTTGGCCTACTTTATTCTAGCCCCCCCCCCCCCAACCTCCCCACCACTTCCATAAAGAGAAATGGACTTTAAAATGAAGTAGGAAATCTAGGTTAGACAAAAGAAAGGAACTTCTTCCACTGTAAGTGTGACAGTAGGCCAAGGCCAGACAAGAAAAAAGAAATTGTATAATGCACTATTCCATGAAATCTTTAAAAGGAGAATTGCCAGTATTGCTTTTATTGTCTAACTAGTCAACTATGAAGAAGCAAGAGATTAGATTAGAAAAGTTCTGAAGGTCCGTACCAGCTCTCAGACTATACAATTCTAAAATAATACTTGTTTAAATAAAGTAGGCTTCACAACTTCTGCAGATTATGAACTGATTCCTTTTTAAAAATTACTTTTCTGAGTTGCATTAGGTTATACAATAAGCTAGGGAACTCAAGCAAATGGGTTTAATGTCACTGTTCATTTGTAATTTAAGTCTGTTAAAATATTAGTAATATTTCGGATCTCTTATTCTTAAACCAGGAGTGCTTTCTTTCTTTCTCCCTCCCTCCCTTTCTCCCCCCTCCACATAGCTCTGAACCTTTTTGTGTTCTAATCATGTGCTCTGATTCCTTCAGGAAATTCTTATATTATTCTTTTGGGCCAGATAAATCTAGGAAAACTCTAGGTCCATTCTATGATCCATGACTTCTTCTTACCTCCTAAATGTGATTTATCTGCTTTACTAACCTATACTTTCTTCTCAGATTACCAGGTTCACATGTCTCCCAGATTTTTCTGATCTCTAATTAAGGGTATGTTGTCTTCTGCAAAAGCACAAGTCCAATTGTTGCTGGTTTCTTTATTTTCTTTCCAGGGATTCTGGATCTAATATTATTCCTTCTGAATCTTAAGCATTTCTATGTTTTTCCTTTTTTTTTTGTTGCACCCTAGCTCTAACTTTGCTGTTCCCCCATTGTCTTCATTCTTTTAGTTCCTTTCCTGCTCTTTATGTATATGTTTTGGGTAAAAGCTCACCACTGCCTTAGAAAACTTTTTGTTCTATTGACACCCTTCATCTCTTTGTTGTTTATAATAACAACTGGCCCCTCTGATCTCAATTCTGAGTCTTTGAACATCTGATCTTTAGACTCTCTGGGTCTCGAAGATTTTTTACCCCACTATTACTCCTTCTCACTCTGAAATATTAGTATTTGTGGTTCCCTCGGTATATGAAACACCCCCCTTTTTTGTCTAAAAAGGAGCGCTGTTTTATTAAATGTATTTTTCAATTCTTTGATATTCTCATTACTTAATACTTGGAAGCTTTATACTACAGTCCTTATTTGTGGGCTTGCCAACTTTTTTCTACATCATTCTTTAAAAGCAGTTCACACACAAAGATCCACAAAATGTGAATTATGAAGAATATAGTTATACAATCTAGCATTTTCCTGAGAATTTTCTTTTTAACTGCTATCACCATTATCCATTATGCCTGTGATACAGTATATTACAATGCCAGAGAAATATAATGTATTAAAGAAAATGAGGAATGTCAAGAAATCTAAACAATTCTCTCACCAGCAATAATTTATTAAAATTCAAAAGGTAGTTACAGGATAGAAAAATATGCCTGCTTTGTAAAAATAATAAATAAATCCAGAAGTGAGAAGCATAATAACTTAAATAAGTATCATGGCACTGCATTTGAGGGGGGGGGTGCTAAAAAGATTGTTCAAAAATTTGTCCTGTTTTCTTTAATATGCATGAAATCTGCAAGGAAGTTAGAAAATATTTAATAACCTTTAAATACTTAATAAATCTTCCTATAAATCAAAAGGAAAATTATGAATTAATAGGAATACCTATAAGTAAAATATAATATAGTATATCGTGTCATATATATGAAGATAGATCTTGCTAGTAGGTACCATGTATCATTAAGGTGTTATACTTTGTACTGTGATGTCAAAACTGAATGGAGATACAAAAATACCAATATGCTAGTGTACATAATCAAGGCTGAATTGTCACTGTAAGGGATATTTTAAAATTCACAACATGGTTTAGGGCTGTTATTATGATTAGTACCTCCTGAGAAATGCTTGATTGCTGCCAATTTTTACCAAATTATTACATGTGTTAAAATGCAAATTGACTTCATGACCTTTTATAAGAATTACCTTTCTTATCTTCACTAAGATTGAGTAGATTGTTGTTTTTGATGCACTTAAAACTTTTATCTTTTGTAGGTAGAAAAAGTAACCATGAAAAGTGTTTTTATTTAATTAAAGCATGAAGTTATAAACGGCATAGCCTGTATCCTACCTTTTCTTTTCTTTAGAAGGTGCCACTACATAGACAAAAGAGTTTCAGTGCATTATAAGTAAAATGGACAGTGCTAAAAATATTCTTTATATAACATTTAATCTTAAGGTGTAAGCAACAGCTCTTGGACAATTTAAAGGCTACATTTTATTGTTTTCCTCTAAAATTGTCCTTTTACTTAAGCTTTAAAATGGAACTTTTTGAAAAAAAATACAGAACAAACTTGTTAATAAGTGTATGAGGAAAAAACATTATTCTTTAATAGCTGACACTTTCAGTAGTTTTGTCACAAGTATTCTTTAACTGTCAAAGCAATCTTCTTGAAGTTGTAAACTATGAGGCTGACATGTATAACAATTTATTTTTATGTACCATAGAAACTCCTAAATGACACATGCAACAGTTAGGTAGAAGGATTATTAAATGTTTGGTAAAATATTTTCCCCAACTGCAACAGAGTAATAAACACAGCAATACAACCAGACACATCTTCTATTCTAGGAATTCTATAAAAATTCTATTATTTTAGGAGTGCTAAAAACTTTGTGGAACCCATATTAACCTTACATTTTCTTTCTCTGCATCATATTTTCAAAAATGAACACTGACATTTCCAGAACTTTTGAATATTATCAATTTACCTGTTTATAAACCAATAAAAACAGTACAAGGCAAATGATCTTCATTTAGGTTTATAGTGAAGGTTTTTGCTTGTCAGCATATATAACTTTGGGCAAGTAACTTAACTCCTTGAACCCATTCCCTCTATAAAATGAGTATTGTTGGATTAGATGATCACTACTGTCTTAAACCCTAATCTTCTCAGGGATATTTATGACCTATGTCACAGGTTTTGCCAACTTCCTTCACAGGACTGAGCTTTAGCCACTAAGAACTGACAATGAGGTATTCCAGACTGTCCTTCAAGGTTATGAGTACTTAGGGGCCAATCAATCAACCAACCAATAAGCATTTATTGAATAGACATTCTACTCCATGACCATTTATTAAGAGGCAGTGTTATATAGTGAAAACAGCAATAAATTTGAAATCAAGAGGCTTGAATTCAAACATAGAAGTGACATTTTTAGCTGTGTGAGCCCAGGCATGGACACTAGTGATAAATGGCTTATCAAAGATCATAACAGATAGTAGTCCATCCAAGACTAGACCCTAGGTTTCCTGAAGTCAAAGCCAGTCTTCCTTCTACTATATCATACTACCTTCCAGTGTTAAATACATAGTACACACTTGAGTCCCTCTAAAACTTGCAGATTGAAACCCATTCACACTTTCTTACCCTGTAAGAATCTTTTTTCTATCCTTCTGTAAATTTTCACAAGAGTTCCATCCACTGTGCTAGTTTTCACAAGAGTTCATTCCACTGTGCTAGGAGACCAATTTCTTGACATGTGGATAACCAATAGAGTACACAGGCTTCACATCCATAGGTCATCCCTTATTCTTATTAAATAATTGATCTGCTTTCTTTTCCATCTCTTTAATAATAATATCCTTTATACATACTCCTCCTAAATAATTCTTAATTGATAATATATTATGTACACAATAACAGCAAGACTGTGCAATGATCAATTATGAAAGACTTGGTGCTTCTCTGTGGATCAGTGATCTAAAGCAATCCCAATAGACTTTGGATTGAAAAATGCCATCTGCATCCAAAAAAAGAACTAAGACTGAATGTAAATCAACACATGCTAAGTTCACTTCTTTTTTTCTTTTTTTTTAATATTTCTTTTGGTTTTCCTTTTGCTTTGATTTTTCTCTCCCACTATGATTCATAAAGCAATGTGTATTAAAAATAATTAAACAATAAAATAAAATACATTTTAAAAAAAGAAAAATAAACTGATAATATGTATACAGCCCACTCCTATCCATCAGGACTTTTGGGAAACATACAACTTGTATTTTCTGGACTCAATATTTCACAACTCGAATACTATATAGTACTATCAAAAGAATATTGGAGTTTAAAAGATAGATTTTAGTTACAGAGAGAAGTATAAAGTCATTAAATGACCAATTACCTAATTCAGCCTAGCCACCTCTCTTTTTCCTTTTTAATCCTGGGTCCAATTAATTAATGATCTGTAATGTCTGCCCAAGGACTAGGTAGTAATGGAAAAGTTCTGTACCATAGTTGCTCCTCATCTACTTGATTCTTCTTGTGTATAAGGATAGCAAAATCAAACACTTAAAATTATTATTAATTTCATTTAGTAAACTCTAAAGTATTTACTCTAAAGTATTTACTGGCATGATGCAGTATGTACAATGTCATCTGTGAATAGGAGAATCTAGAGGAACTCATCTTCAGGGAATCCCTCCTTTAATTGTACTTCAAAAGGTACTCTGTACTACACCTCCAATATAATACAGGTAAACACCTTTGACAAACAAATGTTTGCCTTTTTACACATTGCTTCACATTAATAAGTGGTCAGTGAACAAAAATATCTCTGTTGTAACATATCTTGAGGAATTTTCTGATACATATGGCAGGTATTTTCTTGGAAGAGAATCTTTAGAGCAGCATTTTGCTCTACCAAATCAAATGCTTTTAAATCATTTTTAAAGGAAAAACAAACACAATAGAGTTTTGTATTCTTTGCAATCTTTCAACCAAGGGCTTTACTATAAAGATATGGTTGACTGTAAAGTATCATTAATAAAAATATGCATTTGTGGATTTCTAACAAGATGACAAAATAATAAAGAAATCAAGAGTATGTATATAAGCCTAGCTACCACTATTGCTACCTCAAAACCATAAGAAATGTGTCAAAGTAATAAAATGATAAATGGAAAAACATTTCCTCCAGAAAGTAACTGCTAAAGAAAAAAAGAGATACCAACAGACAACTGTATTATTAGCCTACTATACCTAAGTCAGAGCTCAATGTTCCCACTCACCTCACACGACAGTGTCAGTTGTCTTCCAGTGATGTTTCACTTTGGTCAGCTGAAGTGCACAACACAGACACCTTAACAAAAGCAAGGCCACTACATTCACTTAGTCTTGAATTTCAAGAAGAAAAAAAAATAGTGGGCAGGAACAAGTTTCAGTCGTGGGAGGGCCTGATACAAATCTCTGGGAACATAAAGGTTTTGGCAAGAAGACCAAATGAAAAAATGGTTAGTAAAGCTCAACCCTCGTTGAAGTTTATAAACTTGCAGTGTGAATGGAAAGAAAAAAAACAGAAAAAAATCTGCAATCTAGAGAAGTACACAATATGAAAAATAAAACAGAGAAGGATAACAACTTGAAAATGAAAAGGAAGGCAATAAGTTCTCTAGGATGAAACTGACAATGTAATAACATCAAGAAACACCAGAATGCATCACAAGAAGATAAAAATATGGAATAAAAATGGTGATTCAGGGAAAAATCAAATCTAAAGAAGAAACCTAAAACATGATCAAAATAATAAATAATTTAGAACTTATAATGAAAACAGTCTCTAAAACAGTAGAGACTCTGAAAAAGAAAAAAGGAAATAGCAGACTTGGAACTCAAGCATACTAAGGTGAAAAAGAATGTGATGATAGCAATACTGGAAGAATACAAGTACCACACAAAGGTGTCTAATCTTGGGGAAGGGGGAAATGTGAGTTTTAAGATTTGAAATTTCTGATCAAAGTAGTAAACAATCATAACTTCAGAAGACTTGTAATGAGGCTTGCCTCCTGACTCTTGGCAGAGAGGTGATAGAACTAGAGGAAGAGAATTAGTCATATATTTTAAGAAATGAGCAGTGCTGATTTGTTTTGCTTGATTAGTTCTGAGGTGAATATTTCCTTCTATGGAGGCAGGAGGAAATGACAAATCAAAAAAAAAGCATCAATAAAACAAAATGTTCAGAAGCAGAAACAAAGCAAGTTATTGCCTTGTTAAATTTCATATAACTTTTAAAAGTGTACATATCTGAAGTTTACATTTCATATAAAATGTTCTTTTTTTGTTATTCTTGCTAAGATGAAATGTTTGTGTATTAGTTGGTGATTTTTAAGTTCATAATAAAAATACAAATCAAAACACCTTATACCTGTCAGATTGGCTAATGTGACAGAAAAGAAAAATAACAAATTTTGGAAGGAAAATGAAAAAAAATAGAATACTAATGCACTGTTGGTGAAGTTATAAACTGATCGAACCATTCTAGAAAGCAATTTGGAACTATGTTCAAAGAGCTATAAAATTATGCATATCCTTTGACCCAGTAATGCCACTACAATGTATGTATCCCAAAGAGATCAAAAAAGGGAAAGAACCTGTTTGTACAAAAATATTTAAAGCAGTTCTTTCAGGGGTGGCAAAAAATTAGAAACTGACGAGATAATCATTAACTGGGGAATGGCAGAACAAATTGTGATATATGATTATAATCAGTACTATTGTGCTAAAAGGAAAACTTGGAAAAGACTTACACATGTACTGTTGTAGAATTAAGTGAGCAGAACCAGGAAAACACTGTATACTGTAACACTAATATTATATGATGATTAACTATTAACATATGATGATTTAACTAGTCTCGGTAATACAGTGATCTATGACAGTTCCAAATGACTCATAATGAAAAATGCTTTCCACTGCCAGAGGAAGAACTGAGAGTCTGAATGCAGATTGAAGCATTTTTCACTTTCTCTATTTTTTGTGACTTTTTGGTCCTGTGGTTTCTTTCACAACATGAATAATATGTAAATATGTTTTATATAACCTATATCAAATTGCTTACCATTCTCAGGGAACAGAAAAGGAAGGGAGGAAGGGAAAGAATTTGAAACTCAAAATGTTAAAAAATGAATGTCAAAAATTGTTTCCACATATAATTGAGGAAAAAATAAAATATCATTCAAAAAACTGCCCAATTCATATTTTCTTAGTTATGACATAAAAATATTTTTATTTATATATACATATATGCACCAAAATTTGTTTAGCTACATTCTCATCTATGCCTACATTAAGTAGATCAAGAGCACATTAGCTCTTTTGAATATATCATTATATTGCTATCTAAGACTGGGTTTGCAATACACTAAAAAATACCTAAACTTTTTCTGACAAACTTAAGTATTTTGTATTTGTGAAGCTGATTTTTTGACTCATGCAAATCTTACCATTTATTCCTATTAAATTAAATTTTATCATTCACTCAAATGTTACAGTCTGTCAAGGTACTTTTGGATGCTGATTTTGTGATCCTATGTGTAAGATGGCTGTTCATAACATTAACTTGATCTTTTCTTGAAGCTGGTACTGAGTCTTTTGTGAATACTGCTTACCTTTTTTGGCACCAGTCACTGCCTCTGACAAAATCCTCTCTATAATTTTACTAGGAATTGAAATCGAGTTCATTGGTCTGTAGTTTGAAGACTTTATACTCGCGCTTTAAAAAAGTTATAGACAATATTTCACCCCTTCCAGTCCTATGTTAGCTCTTTTGTCTTCCATCATCAGCAATCACAGCCAAAGTAATTCATCTTGGTCAAGTATATTCAAATCTTAGCTTTGTTTCTTGCTACCTGTATGAGCTTAGAAAAGTCAATCACTCTGGTCTGAAATTTCCTTATCTGTAAAATGAAGGCATTTGACTAGTTAGCTTCTCTTAGTTTCCTCCAGCTTTAAATCAGTGATCTCATGACTGATTCATCAAAGGCAAGTGATCTTTTGCCATCTCCTCACTGTTGTTGGGAATCAGCCATTTTTTCAGCCATTTTTCATTGGCCATTTCCAATGCTGAAGTCATTCTCTTTGGCAGCAAAAACAGAAGAAAAGTAAGAATCAAGTAGTTCTGCCTTTTCTATATTCTCTATTGTCATTCCATCTCATAGAATAGTAGGCCTAACTCTTTTTAAAAATTTCTTCTTCTATACATACAACATAGCTTAAACCAAAGAAACGTTGCATCACCTCCAGTTTTCCTTACCAAACTAAAATCACTCTGAGCTTTGGCATTCCTGACATTATTCTCACAAGATCACAGGCATATTTTTATTACTTATCCTATATTATCTGTACTTGGCTTTTATCTTTATATATCTTTTAAAAATTTAACATGGCTAAGTTATGTCTTCAAAAGACACCTTCACAGGTGCTTTCAGACAACTCCCATTTTTCCTCCTCATTGTAAATGTTTCCCTTTGTGTCCAAAGAATTTGATTTTTGAGAGCTTCCCACATCCCTGGACTGATGTCCCCAGCAGAATTTTAGAAATTAGGATCCTACCTGTTTTTCCTCTGAACCTTTTGAAATATGCTCTTTTAAAATCTAAACTAGCCCAAGACCAGAAGGATCCATTTATAAGTAAATTCTATTAAATGTTTAAAGTACAATTAATTATTTAGAAAAATAAGCAGTGCTATTTTTTATGAAACAAATATGGCACTAATACCTAAATGAGAACAAGCAAAAACAGAGGAAAAAACTATAGACCAATTTCCCTAATGAATACTGATGTAAACCTTTTAAATAAAATAGTAGCAAGGAAATTACAACAATCTATCACAAAGACCAAACATACAATATGACCAATTGAGATTTCCCTCACAAAATACATGACTGGTATCAGCATCATAATTGATCATATCAATAACAAAAATCATGATTATATCTTAACGATACAGAAAAAGCTTTTGACAGATTACAACACTCATTTCTATTAAAACACTAGAAAGCAAAGGAATAAACGGTGCTTTCCTAAAAATGATAAGTAGCATCTATCTAAAAACTTTAGCAAGAATTATCTGTAATCATGTTTAACCTGTATCAGATTGCCTGCTGTTCTGGGAAAGTGGGAGAGAGGGAGAAACATTTGGAACACAAGGTTTTGCAAAGATTAATGTTGAAAACTATTTTTGCACGTATTTGGAAAAATAAAATACTATTTAAAAAAGAATTATCTGTCATGAAGATAAGCTACAAACTTTTAAGTAAAATCAGCAGTAAAGCAAAGATGACCATTATCGCCATAGTGCTGTACCAGAAATATTAAATATGGCAACAAGACAAAAAAAAAAGAAATCCTAGAAAATCAACTTAAAAAGTACATGAAACAATTAATAACTTTAGTAAAGTAGTAGGATATAAAGCTCAAAAAAATTATCAATACCTTTATATATTAGCAACAAAGTCTAGCATGAAGAGCATGAAGACTTTTAAAATAGCCGCAGACAATATAAAATATTTGGGAGACTATCTGGCAAGACAAAGCCAGGTATTCTATAACACATTTACAAAATGCTTTTTACACAAATAAAGACAGATCTAAACAAATGGAAAAATATTCATTCTTGGAGGTTAAAAAATGACAGTTCTATCTAAAATCATTTACTTTTCTCTTTCTATGCACAGCACAAACTACCAAAAAATTTTCTATACAGCTAGAAAAAATAATAACCAACTGTGAATGACAGCCTTTCTAATAAATACAATGATCAGAGACAATTTTGAGGGGCATGATCAAAAAGTTTACTCACTCCCAGAGAACTGATGGAGTCTATGTGCTAACTGAAGCATTTTTTTCGCCTTTTTTTTTTAAACAACATGGCTAATGTGGAAATAGAACTGCTAAGTAACATAGTAGATAGAATGTTAGCCCTGCAATCAGGAGAACTTTAGTTCAAATCTGGCCTCAGATACCTACTAGCTGTGTGGCTGTGGGCAAGTCACTTAACCCTGTTTGCCTCAATTTCCTCATCTGTAAAATGACTTGGAGATGGAAATGGCAAACCACTGAGTATCTTCATCAAGAAAATCCCAAATGAGGTCACAAAGAGTCAGACAGAACTAATCAACTATACAATAATAACAGCACCAAATATAGGAATATGTTTTGTATTATGTCCTATGTAAAACTGATAATCATATTTCTTGTCTTCTCAAGGAATGGGGGAAGGTTGGGAGAGGCAGAGAATTCAGAACTCAATTTTTTTAATGAATGAATGTTCATACAATAAAGTTTAAATAACAAAAATGAAAATGCTGGCCATATTAAAAAAAATCTAAGAAATATCAGACTATGCTTGGCTTTCCTTTCTTCAATCATAAAGATTGGACAATCACTTTCCCCTTAAGTTTCCCATCATTTCCAATACAGCAACCAGAATTGAATCCAATACAAAATAAAACTGAGTTTAAGGCACTGGATATATGCATAAGTATGATAAAATCCCATTGCTTTAGTATGCATAAGTATAACAAAATCCAATTGCTTTAGTATTCTGCTAAATATATCACCTAAATAATCACTAATTTCAACATCTCTTCCCAAGCATTCAACAATTGGGCTTTTTTCCTATAAAAGAAGGAAAAAACTGAGTAGCTATAGGTCGCCAATTAAAAAATGCAATAATAATATATAATAAAAGCATAAAAGAAATGCCATTTTCTTTTAATTAAATTACAAATTAAATTTAAAAATTAAATTATTTTTTAATAATTAAAATTACAAATTAAATTTAAAAAATTAAATTTTACAATTAAATTAAATTATTTTAAATTAAATTAAAAATTACAAATTTGTTTTGCTTGATTAATTCTGAGGTGAATATTTCCTTCTATGGAGGTAGGAGGAAATGACAAATCAAAAAAAAAGCATCAATAAAACAAAATGTTCAGAAGCAGAAACAAAGCAAGTTATTGCCTTGTTAAATTTCATATAACTTTTAAAAATGTACATATCTGAAGTTTACGTTTCATATAAAATGTTCTTTTTTTGTTATTCTTGCTAAGATGAAATGTTTGTGTATTGGTGATTTTTAAGTTCATAATAAAAAATTAAGTATAAATTAAAATTAAAAAATACAAATTTGCTCCCCCCCCCAAAAAAAAAACATATCAGCATGAGCTAGAGGGGAAAATGAAACGTTGTAGTTGTATTCATACCACTGAAGATGCAGTTCCAAATTTGACACAAATCAAGACTGTGATGCCACAATGAAAGATTTTGTGGCGTGCATATGAGGAAATTTGGGGTTTGTGTTCATTGTTTTTTACTCAAGCAAATAGAATAACTGACATTATAAATTTATATCAAAATGTCATGATATTTAATTAACAAGAAAAGTCAAACCTATCCTAAACCTGTCAAGAATATATGAAAGCAGAATTCTAGGTGGTTAAAATAAATGTTAAATAATAGTCTTTAGCACCTTTTCTTTTTTAATTGTCATGGTATACTACTTATTAACACCTTTGAAATTTATGATTATAATTATATAGCTTTTATTAAGTAGCAGCTGTAGCAAAGTAAAACTCTTAAAACATGACCAATTTTAGCTTATAAAGCAATTCAATGTTTCCTATCTGTTAATTTTCTAATAACAAGACTCAAATTTCATTATCTTATTTTTTCCCTCTATAAAGAATTTTTTTTCTAATAATGAAATCTATGAATACATAAGAAGTGCATCTTAGATTTTAAGTAGTCTGTAGCACATTGCCAACAGTGGCTTAAGAGCAAGAAGTTACAGAAAAAATCTAGAAAATGTATAATTGAAAAAAGAAGTGAATTGGTTACAAAGGGTCAATGAAGAACAATAGATAATAGTTCAGATATCATAATAGATAACAGTTCAGATATCATACTGGTACCCACAAAATATACAAATGAATAAAAGATGATCTCCAATGTGTTAAGTGAATCTTTTCTGGAGATTGATCTTGGAAAAACAGGGAGAAGACCCATATTTAGTGAGAAGGCATAGAGGGATTACAACTTAAATTACTGGATAAATACACAAATTAATGAGATCATGAATCCACTGGAGTATTTTATTTTTATTATTATTTGATTACTCTTTAAAAGAAAGTGGAAAATAGTATGCTTTATCTGCATTCAGAATCCATCAGTTCTTTCTCTAGAGATAGATAACGTTTTTCAGGATGAGTCCTTTTGAACTGTCTTGGATCACTGTCTTGATTAGAATAGCTAAGTCTTTCACAATTGTTCATCCTTACTATATTGCTGTTACTGTGTAGAATATTATTCTGCATCAGCTCATGTAAGGCTTTCCAGGTTTTTCTAAAATCATCCCACTTATGATTCCTTATAGCACAATAGTATTCCATTATAATTACATATCACAACTTGGTCTGCCATTCCCCAGTTTATGGTTATCCCCTCAATTTCTAATTCTTTGCCATCACAAAAAAAAAGTTGAACAAATATTTTTGAACAGATAGGTTCTTTTTCTTCTTCAAAAAAAAAATCTATTTGGGATACAGATCTAGTACTGGTATTACTGGGTCAAAAGGTATGTACTTTTATTGCCCTCTGGACATTGTTCCACATTGCTCTCCAGAATGGTTGGATTAGTTCACAACTCTACCAACAATCCACTGAAGTGTTGAACACAAAGTTTTGACACAGATTATATTCTAGAAGACCAGCCAGGACAATTACATTATACATTAAATAAAAACAGATTTTGCCAATTAAAATACACCCTGTTCTCTTAACCCCAATAGAGATTACTCTCTAAACTAAAAAGAAAAAGAGATTATTACCTTTTAATTGGTTTAAGGTTGGTTTCATCTCCTAATCTACCCTAAAGATTTTCATTGGCAATACAAACCTGAAAGCCATACAATATAGTATAATTTCAGTGTCTATAATTAAATGGCAGGGAGTCCAACTGTCTCTTATATAAAGGAGGCTCCCATTGTAGAGAGGAAGACCTCCAACCAAATTGACTCCATGACCAATTCAGAAGGGTAGGAAATCTAGGATGAGTGGGAGTATGCAGGGAACAAGTCAGGGGGCATGGACAGCATGACATAATGGAATGGATATAATCAAAGTCATTAGACATAAATTATAGTCCTAATTCTGCTGCTAACTTGCTTTGTGATCTAGAGAAGATCACAAGCACAGAGAGAAACCTGGTACAGACATGTATAAACTGATGCTGGGTGAAGTAATAAGCAAAACCAAGAAACCAACTTTTAGAACAATATTTTTAAGACAAATAACTTTGAGAGCTTTAAGAACTCTGATCAGAGCACCAGGATTCCAAATTGATTTCTCTGAAAGAGAAAGCTGATAAGACTCAATTTGCAGAATGAGACATGCATTTTCGAATATAAGCAAAATTTGAATTTGTTTTGTTTGGCTATGCATATTTGTTAGAATGGTTTTGTTTTGTTTTTTCTCATTAGCAGGGTGTCTGAAGAAGGCATCTAGGCCACATATTCCCCCCAAAAAGAAAAGGGAGTCACTGAAAACTATTTTTAAAATGCAAAGAAGAGAACAGAAGGAAGACCAGAATGAGTTAAAAAAAAAAAAAAAAAAAGGAAGATAGCTTTGGGAATAAGATGTCAATTTATTATGTACTTTTAAAAAAAGCAAAGTATAAATTAGAGATTTGCAGTTTCATGCACAACTCTCTCTGTTCTACTGTGTACATGGAAGTGCTTGTTTTAATTAATTTTTTAGGTTCCTAATATTAATGACCCAGATCTCTACTCTGATCTTCATCATGCTGTGTAGAGCTGAGCCAGATTTCTCTGAGGCTGTGCCAGTAAAGCAGAAACTTGGGCAGATCCTTCCAAGCTGGAAAGTTTTCAAATTAGAAAAACCCAGCATTAGAAATGGCTGTTATACAAAGACCTTTTTTAGCTAAGTTCAAAGAATTTCATCATCAGAAGACTGGCTACCAAGTACTAATTTTTTTAGCAGAGCAACTCATATCTCTACTAAGGTGTGGAAGGGTTGAAATCTGCATTAATACAGAAATGACCCCTATTAATGAACTCACTCATCAGCTAAGTGCTGAACTGCAACATCTCAAAATAATCTTTAAACCAAATCTGAACTGACAGTGTGATTTCAACCCTGGTTTGGGTCCAGCTTTTACTCTTCTACCAAGTCTTCTGGCACCTGATAGACTTATTTTAAAAAGTAATGTTGTTTTAATATTTGTTCAAAGAGAATAATAAAGAAAACATCTGTAAATACCACCCAGAATCCAAATCTTGTTCTTATGCTTATAATTATTTCTTCACTACGTTTCTGCCTAATAAGCTCTTTCGTAGCATAAGGATATTAGTCTTCTTTGTGTTAATCACCATTAGTAAAATGTGATACCATAGTTGTAGACAGAGAATGACAGGATATAGGCATGATGCTTCTGCAGAAATATAGTAATTTTCCCTAAGTGAACCAATAAGCAAGTTAGTGATTAAAAGGATCTAACTTAATCTTGCTTTTTCTAATCTATTCAGTTAGCCTCTATAAAATTATTTTAATATCCCCTAACTTTGAGGCAATTGTCATTTCTTTTAATGCACAACCAAATAGTGCTTTAGAAACAAATCAATTGGAAACAATAAAATATAATTAATACAAATATAAATAATTATCTACTAACATTTCTGTCAATGAATGTATCAACATCATAGAATGCAAAAACCTGAAAGGCCATCAGATACCTACTTTAACACATACTTGAGTCAGAACCCTCATGTTGTTTCATCTGTAAAATGTAAAAATGTAAAAAAAACAAAAACAAAAACATCTTTGCCATGTACTTGAAAAAATAAAATGCTGGTTAAAAAAAGAAGAAAACTATCCTGTCATGACTTGTCAGAACTCTGGTATCAAGAATCAGGTGCAAGAAGACCTATTGACTCCCTATTGAATATAGAATGAACATCCTCAGAAGATAATAGATTTCAAATTACTGGAGATCTTCAGTCAAAAGCTGGATGGACCATTTCTCAGTTACGATTTAAAGGGAACTCTTGTTCAGGCATAGTTCGGATGAAATATCCTCTAAAGTCCCCTCCAACCTTATTATGTGATTTTGTATAATGATTAGCAAGTATCGTTTTTTCCCCAAGAGACTCAGTATGTAATATACAGCTCCTAATCTAAGTAGAGAGAGATAGATGGGTAGGTAGATAGGTAGGTAAATATTTGTCAGATGCCTGCTGTATTCCAGGCACTGTGCTAAGTACAAAGAGAGGCAAAAGACAATCTCTTCTCTCAAGAAGCTTCACAATCTGATGGGGGAAACAGTCTGCAAACAACTATGTACATAGATAGGTAAATAAATAATTTATTTTTGTGATTCCATTGATATGGGGAGCTTCTTTAGTATGTAAATTCTCCTTACTGCTGCAGGTCATTAATTTATCTAAAATTTACAATGTTAGAGAGTTTCATGCCAGTAAGTGCTGGCAAGAAGTTACTTGTACATGGTCTCTCAACCAGTATGTATCAGAGGTAGGACTTGAACTGGCCCTGACTAATGTCCTTTTTTTCTACAATACCTTTTCCTTTCCCCCTCCATTTTCTCTCTCATATTTTTAGAAAGCATTCTCACAGTTGTGGAGACTATAAATACATAATAAGCTTGACCTTAAAGTCTCCTGGGTAGTGACTAACTTAAAAAGAAGGGCACAAGAATGGTGTGTGAATGTGGGGTTGAGAGAGAAGAAAAACAAAGCAAAAAGAAGAGTAAGAAACATGCATTGATAAATTATAGTTTACCAAAACCAGAAGAATTTTCAAAGAAATAATATTATGAAGATGTGAAAAATTAAGATCCAAAAATCATGCCTTTTTTGAAAGTTTAAAAGCTGTTTATTAGGAAATATTCTCTTTACTAAGATAATCAGAGAGGATTACGAAAGGAAGTTTGTTGCTTTACTTTCTTACTCTAAAGATCATTCCTTCTACACAAATTCACATCATCTTAATTATCTGCCCAGTGGAATGAAAACTAGAAAGGCCAATATCAATCCCATATATAATTTTCTTCAGGAGACAAAATTAGAGCTAAGTTTTTTGAGTATCTATTCAACAACAGTTCAGCTGAAAAATTCTCTAGCAAAACTATATGAAATACTAAAAGGTTATTAGGGTTCTTTGAAGTACTTCTTTTTCCAAAGAATTAAGAAATTCAGAGTTCCTAAAAGTGGAGGAATAAAGTTGGGACAGGGATTTCCTATCCACTAATGTGTGGTCAGTAATTAACTTCTGGTTCTGATTAGTTATTATTCTAAGACTTTACAAAGATCTTAATCTTAAAAAGATCAGTTATCATAGCAACACATTCTCAAGTTTCAAAGGCAATCAAATGCTAAAAATCTGGTGGCAGATGCTAAATGGAAGAATTTATTAAATAAAGTTTTAGTTATTTTTCAGGTGAATAAAGAACTTGAGACGTAATATGGTCAAAGTGATTATCATCAATCAACCAATCGGCATTTATTAAATTGCCTACTATGTGTCAGGAATTGTGCTATGGCAGAGGTACAAAAGGAGGAAAAAGAAAAGAATTTCTAAAAATATTGAGGAGCCTTAAGAAGTCACTTCTTTAAGCACTTATTCCTAGATGACAGAAACCCACCACATGCAGATTATCAGCCTCCACCATTTGCTTTTTCATCCAGTGACACTGGCCTCCTGGCTGTTCCATGGGGAAAAAAAAATGAACTACTCCATTTCTTGTCTTTGGGTATTTTCTCTGGCTGGCCTCCATACCTGAAATGCTCTCTTTTCATTTTACTGACAGTCCTGCCTTTCTTAAAGTCACAACTAAAATCCCACCTTCTTTAGGAAATCTTCCCCAACTCCTCTTAATTCCAGCACCTTCCTTCTGGTAATCATTTCCTATAAATCTTGGATATAGATTGCCTGTGTTACGAGATCAAAAAGGTGGTGGAGAGTTGAAAAGACTGGAAAGATAGGGGAGAGATCAGCTATGAAGGCCTTTGAATGGCAAACAGTGTGTTGTTATTGATCCTGGAAGCTACAGGATTATCTGGATGAAAAGTTCCATGAAGGGCTAAGGAGTCTGATAATACCAGTGTGGTAGGTTTCTGTCATTTAGGAATGAATGCTCAAAGGGCTGACTTATTAAAGCTCCCCAAGTAATATTTTTAGTAATTCTTTTCTTGCCTACTTTATCATTCAAGTTTTGTCAATATTTTAATTTAATTGTATACATTCTTCTCTAATTTTATGATGGATTAGACATAAGTAAATTTTCCCTCAAAGTTCTTATACTATAAAATACCAATATCAGAAGATGAACAAATGTATGGAATCGTAATTTTTAAATGTGTTTCAATCTAGAGCTGAGCAATAGTTAATTAGGATATTTGGGCATTATGAAATTCAAAATTGATTAAAATTGGTAACAAAACTATGACCTAACCCTTAGGCAAAAATCAAGCATAAATTCTTTTGTTCAATATATTTATTTACAAAGGCTCATGATATATCCTTTTCTTCTGGCTAAATAATAGTTAATGTTTATATTATACTTTTAAGTTTACAAAGTGCTTTACTATCTCCTTTACATATATTATCTTCTCCAAACAACCCTTTTGAGGTAGGTGTTATTATCCCCATTTTATAGATGAGGAAACTGAGTATGAGAGAAGTTAAATGACTTGTCTAGACCACAGCTAGTAAGTACTATCAAAAGTAGGATTTGAATTCAAGTTTTCCCAAGTCTAAGTCCAGTGCTCTAACCATTATACAACCTCAATAGCTTAGATAAATGATCCAACTAAGTATACTGTCTCTTTCAGTCATTAAGGATGCATTCCCCAAGATTCATAGCCGGAATGGGCTTTAAAGATTTATCTAGTCCAACTCCCTCAATTTACAGATGAGGAAACTAAGACCTGATGAGGTTATTCTCCCAGTCAGAAAGATGGTGAGTGTCAGAGCTGGGATTCTATCCCAGATCTTCTTGTTCCAAATCCAAGTGATTTTTCCCCACTAATAATTTCATGTATCTATGAAGAAGACTTAATAACTGTGGTAAATTTTCAATTCTATGTTAACAAAAATTCTCATTATTATGTTTGAATCTGTAGAATTCAGTTTCTGCAATATCAAACCATGATGCTTTTGTTCATCTTAGAAACAAAACTCTGAGAAAATATTACAATTTTTACTTTAGTTATTGACTTCCCTCTATATCACCCACAAATTTAACTAAACCCTCATTGAAATTTAAGTTGACACTATTAGACATGAGTTCCATATTGCTACTATCTCCTAAAACTTGGAATCATGGGATCATAGATTTGAAGCTGTGATGTAATTTAAAGATCAGGTAGTGCAACTTCATTTTATTAATGAAGAAACTAAGGTCCAGAAAAGTGATGTTCTACCCACTGTGATAGACCCACTACTCCTAGTTATGTTCAGTATGTCAAACTCCCCTATAGTCTCACCAATTGTGTCAACACCTATCCTGTATTCTTGTAGTTCTCCACTACTGACTCAGAAAGACCCCTATATAGGGGGTCTTTCCACCCCAGACATTTTATCAGGGAAAAGCACTGAATTTACCCACCTCTCCCAGCACTTCTTTTCACTCTTTGTAATCTGTACAGGAGAAAGAAGACAAATCAGAAGACCTGTATTCAAATTCCATCTGTGACACATACTATTTATGTGATCTTAAGCTCTCTGAACCTGTTTCTTCTTCTATAAAATGAGAAGGTTGGACTAGAAAATTCCAAGTTCCCTCTCAGCCATAATCTATGACCATATATTACTCAATATGACTGGGAGGAATGGAGCAGAATATTCTCTTGTCACACTATCTAATACAGAAGAGAAGAGCCTTACCTAAGTAGTGGCAGAAAGAAAACTCATGTATTAATGGAAACATTTTTTCCCCAAAATTTCTTTACAACAATTAAATGGAGAAAAACACAAAGTTAACAATTGTAATTTTAAATCTAAATCAGTTAAACTTACCAGTAAGATGAAAGGGATTGGCAAAATAGATGAGAGCAAAATCCAAGAATTTCCTGCAAACAGGAAATACATTTAGAACATAAAAGACACAGAACAAAAATTCAAAACTTAAACAAAACCTATTGTGCTTTAGATAATTCCAGAAAAAACAAGAGTTGCAGTCATGATTTCAAAGAAGGCAATATTAAAAATGGAAATTACTAATAGAAATTAAACAAGGAAGATTCACATAAGTACCCTGGTGTGGCATCTAAATCAAGGGCAAAGCTAAAATAGTTGTAAAAAGACACTGACAGGAGTATGGCATTTGTAGAAAACTTTAATACCCCCCCTTTCAGATATAAACTCATTTTACATAAAGACAAACAAAAAAATATCAAGGTGAACAGACTGTTAGAAAAAAAAATCAGATTTCCAAGGTTTATAACTATTTCTGAAAAGGAATATTTAAGGATATACCTATTTATCAGTTTCACATAACACTTTGTACAAAGTACTAAAGAAATTATACATAAATGTTAAAAAGCAGAAATATTAAACATATCGTTTATAAAGAAGTTATAAAGAGCCAAGTAATTGATATAATGGTTGTTGTCTTCATTCTCAAAGAGGACCAAAATGACATCTCTATGTTGGGATTATGTGTTCAAATGTGTCTAATCAGTTTAATATGAATTCAGAAGGCTCTGCCCCGGGTTGGGCACAAATAGTCCAATATAAGTGATATAGGAAACATAAGGAAAATATATAGACCTAAGTAATGATTTTCTAAATGAGTGCTAAAATCATAAGTAAAATAACTATTTTAAAGAATGACAAAACAAAATATGTCACAATTAATAGAATACTGCTAAAAACAACATATATTTCTGAAAATATGTATTGACAAAAATAGATTATTAAATTGAGCAGGTATTTTACTAAATATAGAAACAACTAATCCCCAAATAAAATCCAAAGGAAGAAACTCAGAGGAGAAATAAACAAAAGTAAAAATTGAAAAGATATAAAAATGATAAATTTGAGTTTGTTTTTAAATATTAAGAAAATCAATAAACCACAAATGTGATTTTAAAAAAGAGTGGAAAACCAAATTACCAAGATAAAAAATAAACAAGGTAGATTCACAACAAATTAGAAAGGAAATAAAGAGAATTACCAGGAAGTCCTATAAACAATTAAAAATTAGAAAAGCTGGGGCAGCTAGGTGGCACAATGGATAGAGCACCAGCCCTGAAGTCAGAAGGACCTGAAGTCAAATCTTGCCTCAGACACTCAACACTTCCTAGCTGTGTGATCCTGGGCAAGTCACTTAACTCCAATTGCCTCAGCAAAAACCAACCAAACAAACAAAAATCCACACATTGGAAAAGCTGAGAATGGAAAGGAAATGGATGAATACCTAAACAATAAAGTAACCAAATTAAGAAAATAAGAAATAAAATTTAGCCAAATCTCAGAAAGAAAAATAGAGGATACCATAAGTAAATTACCAAAGGGGATGATGGGGGGGGGGGAGGAGCCCTGTGGGGCGGGGCGGGTGGTTAACATGGATTTCCAAGTGAATTCTATATTTAAAGAACAATAATTATGCCATAAAAATTGTTTTTAATGATCAAGAAAGAAGGCATTCTACTAAACTACTTTTATGAGGTAAATATATAGTGATCCTCAAAGAAGAGTGAGATGAAATTAAGAAAGATGCTAGTTATAGGCCAAATTTATTAACAAATATTGGTTGACACAAAGGTGTTAAATAATAATAGTTGACAGTAATATAAAATACACTTTAAAAATATTATCTGATTTTATCCTGATAAAAACCTTAGGAAGTAGGTACTATTATCTCCCTCATTTTACAGATGAAGTGAGGCAGACAGAATAAGTAAATTGCTCAATGTCATGCAGCTAGTACATGTCAAATCTGGATTTGACACAAGGTTTTTTTACTTCAGGTACTTAGCTATTCCCAAATATTAACAAATATATACTACTAAAACCAAAAAATTATTCATTCTGGTCCAGCTGGATTTGTACAAGGAATATTGATTGTACACAACATCGTAAAGATAAGATTAGGAAAGTAATTAACATAAGTAATCATCTGAACAAATAGAAATCGTTATATCAACAAGTACAGAAAAAGCCTTCAACAAAACACAATATTCTTGCATGAAAGGATCTTCCTTTAATATGATCAAAGGTATAAATTTAAAACCAAGAGCTAACATTATATGCAATTAAAAAAATAAAAAGTCTTGGAATCTTTCCCAGTAAGTACAATGACCAAGCAAAAATGTCCAATCTCTCTAATATTATTTGATGTAGTATTGAAAATTCTAGCTATATCAGAATCAGAAGACCATAACAGCAAGATTATGTGATAATCAAATGTGATGCACTTAGCTATCCTTAGCAATACAGTGATCTAAGACAATTCCAACAGACTTGGGATAGAAAATGCCATCCACATCCAGAGAGAGAACTATGGAGACTGAATGAGGATACTGTTTTCACCTTTTGGAGTTTTTGTTTGTTTTTCTTTCTCATGATTTTTCCATTTTATTCTGATTTTTCTTTTATAACATGATTAAAATGGAAATATGTTTTAAATGATTGTACATATATAGCCTATATGAGACTGCTTTCTGTCTTGGGGTGGGGGGAGGTAAGGGAAGAAGAAAAAAAAATTGGATCTCAAAATCTTACAAAGATGAATGTTGAAAACTATCAACATATAATTGGAAAAATAAAATAATGTTGAGAAGGAAAAAAATGCAAGCTATAACAATAATACAAGAGAAAGAAATTCAAGTCCTAAACATTGACAAAAAGAAGACAAAATATCCTTATTTTTGGTTGGCATTATAGCTTATTTAGCAAATAGCAGGAGTCACAGAAATAATTAATTGAAACAATAGCTTCAGTAAAGTAGCAGAATACGGAATCATTACCATAATTGAATAAAAAAGTAGGAAATTCTAGAAAAAGAAATTTCATTCAAAACAATTTTATAATTCATAAAATATCTAGGTAAAATTTAGCCTATCATACATTTAAGTCTTATACAAATACAAGTACAAAACAATTTTTAAAAAAGAAGATTCAATCATTGAATTCCATTCATGATTAGGCTACCCACAATATTTTTTAAAAATATCAATATTGCCTAAATTAATGTACAGATTTAGCACCATACCAATTGGCCTTGCAAGATATTCCTTAAATTAACTAGAGAAAATAACAAAATTTATTTGGAGAAATAAAAGATCCACAATTTTATGGGAAATAGTGAAAAAAGGAATTAAGGGTTCCTGGTTTTACCTAATTTCCAACTATATTATAAACTAAGAATCATCAAAACTATGTTACTGGTTTTAAGGGGGGGAGGTAGAAAAAACAGATCAGTAGAAGAGAGTAGCTAAGAAAACCCTGCATGGAAGTGAACACCAAAGCTTTGTGTTCAGCAAGCTCAGGTACACAAAGGAGTACAGGAAAGCTTCTCTATTTAACATGAAATTTGGGGGAAACTGCAAAGTTTTTGTGAAAAAATAAGTTTAGACTAGCACCTTGCAAATAAACAACCTAAACAACTCTAAAAATACTTTGAGGAAGCAGAAGGTACCTTTTATAAGCAAACTCCAAAGAAGGGTTAGAGATCACAAAAGAGAAAATGGATGATTTCAAATATATGAAATGGTAGAGCTTTTACAAATTAGGTAACTAGAATAAGAAAAGATGTTGGAAAAAACTTTTTAGTTAAACATTTCTAATAAAAACTTCATTATCCATGACAAAAGAAACTGACAAATATTAAACTTTAATAGGTTAAAACATCACTAAATAAAAGATCATATATTATATGTAAAAGAACACCCCGTATGAAATAATCATTCCTAGATAAAAAAGTAAAGGATATGAAGGTTTCAAAAGGAAAAAAAAAATTATCCAAATCACTAATAATAGAAATTCAAATTTAAAGGAGGTTTTACCTCACACACATTAAATTGGTTTTATGTCCTAAAATTCAAGGGGTTTATGAACTACATAAAAATCATGTCAGACTTTTCTATGGCCAAACGCCCAAGTAAGTGAACTCATGGAAATAACTTGAAAAAGTCTTTATCTTCAGAATCTAGATGAAGAGTCACTACCAAAAGTCTGGAAAAAAACAATCCTATTCAGTACTTTGACACTGAAGTTTATGTTTTGGGGTCAATGAACAATGGGATAGGGTGGGGATTTTAGAAATATAGAATAATGAAGTCTCTCCATAAAACAAAGTTTTTACCTTATAATCTTCACTCCAAATGTAAATTGTTCTTCACTCAAAAGGTTTCTTCACACAGGTCTTGGACCTTAAAATAATTAAAGGAAAGGAAAAAAGTTAATTGTAAATGAGTTTCTTTTTTAGCAAATATTCTTGTATGGAAAATTGTTTATATACCATGTCATAAAGGTAAGTTTTAAAATGTTGCTCAAGGCTCAGAGAAGTTTGGTGACATGCCCCTAGTGAGACAGAGAGTTTGAATTTGAATCCAAGCCTTGCAAACTATAGATTCAGCACTTTACTGGAATGTCACAATATCTCATAAACACATTCCAAAAATACTTAAAAGGATTCTCAAGTGTGAAGATATACCTGCTAATAGAAAATGTTTGGTTATTTTTCCTTGTCATATCACCTAAGAAGAAACAGTTAAGCTTTGCTGATGATAGAAAAATATAATTTCAATTTGATTATTCAAGTTTTTTAAAAGGTTTCATGGCAGAGGGAAAATCAAATTCTAGATAACTCTACTAAAAGTATATGAGGGGAAAAAAAGTATATGAGGGCAGCTCGGTGGCACAGTAGATAGAGCATTGGCTCTGGAGTCAGGAGGACCTGAGTTTAAATCCAGCCAGAAACACTTGACATTTACTAGCTTTATGACTCAGCAAGTCATTTAACATCAAGTGCCTCTCCAAAAAAAAAGTATAGACTGTTCTAGACATTTTAAAATCATAAAGCCTTAAATACTATTTTTAATTCGGGCTTTTCCTCACTTTTTAATTTATTTTTTCTCATATTAGTAATGAGGAATCCTATTTAATTCCTAGTTTCAGGTTCCATCCTGGCTCCTTTTTCTGTATTTCTTTCCCTTCTAATTAAGGTGAGGACTTATCTAAGTAACACATACAACTATATAAATCCATTCCTCTTGTCTTTAACTGAACTTCTGTGACTCCGGGCTTTGCCAACCAAAAGCTAAATAAAAAGCTGACTGAAGCTAGCAATTTTTTTTGCCCTTGTTTACCTAAATCACCTTGCTGGTGTCTTTTCCCTAAATTCTGGGAGTGATCTCTATTACAACAAATAGAAAAAGTTCTTACTCTATACCTTCCAAGGATCTTCAAGGACTCCAATTTCCCTTTCTTCTACAGCCTCCTAAAACTAGCCTAGCACTACTATAACTTCAATTTCTTCCTTTTGTTTTTCTTCACTATCGTTTGGGATTACAAAGTTTTTAATAGCCTTGTTATTCTACAGTGGATTTAAGAAAAGAATCCACATTAGAGTGAGACTTGTAGAGCTAGAAGGGACCTTTGAACTCACCTAATTTACTGAAATCTAATACGGGAAATATGTAACTGGGATTCTTTGAAGAATTTTTTATTTGCATATCCATAGGAAAAATAATTATAACCCAAATCTTTTAGGTTCATCTATATGTGGTTCTGTGATACACTATTTTTGCTAAACCTTTAGATTCAGCCTTAAAATTGGCAAAAGACAAATTCAGATAGTGAACCTATCTTGAATTATTATTACCCTGTTTTAAGGATAGGATTTAAAGAAGGTGCCTATTTGGGAGAATGTGTGTGCACCAATGTATGTATTCTTCTCAATCTGTTAAGACTAAACTACAGCAGAGATTCAACCACCACATATAATAAAGAAATGGATGTGCCTATTGCTTAAAATATATATATATATATATACATACATATATATATATATATATATATATACACAATTGAAAATATCCATGTGGATTAATATATGTAATCCTTATTAGTTCTGTGGTACAGTCGTGAGCAAGATACATTTGGAATTTAAATATATGGATTATAATCCTAGCTCTGAATTTACAAACTATAGTAATTGGACAAATTGTTAAACCTAATTTCTTCATATAAACTGAAAGGGCTGGACTAGATGATTTCTAAGGTTTCTACTCTACTTAAATGATAACAAAACATATTAAAAGTTTTGTATATACACAGAATGCCAAGTTAAGGTTTTAATGAAACAAACTTATCATTAGTGTATTCCAAGATCATCCTTAAAAGTCACTTTCAAAATCTTTCTTTAATATACTGCATAATTTAAACTTTTAACATTATAACTTTGGTGCTATAATCAACTTTTCTGAAATTAGAAACTGAAAAAAATATACTACTTTTATAACCAAGGTTAGACCAGCCAGCTTTGAAAGTGATGACATAGAAATGCTTTCTATTTCCTTTTTCCTTAAGTTAAAAACATTAATAACAGAAAGTAAATTAAGCCACTGAATTGATATTTCCATTTTCCTACTGGTATCAAGTGATACAGCAAAAGCAGAAATGAATTCCAAATATAACTGATCCAAATCTTTAGCATTATTAATACATTTATAGTATTATGAATCCTTTCCCAGGAATTTCTTCTGGGTGGATTCCAAAGTACTTCAGTTAAAGCACTATTCTATGATAATTGTGGAAATACATATAGAAGAACTGCACATTTTTCATCTATATTGAATTACTTGCTGTCTAGGGGAGGGGGAAAGGGATACGGAGGGAAAAAATTTGGAACATAATTTTTGCAAAGGTGAATGTTGAAAATTATGCATATGTTTTGAAAATGAAAAGCTTTAATAATTAAAAAAAATAAAGCACTATGCTATGCATCACCTACATACAGCACTACCAACCTAATTTATGGGAACTTAGGTTCCAAAATTCTAGCAACAAAATGTAGTCAAATAGCATTTCTTTCCTTCCTATATATGAATTTTCCATTAGGTGGATTTTGTTATGTTGGGAATCTTAGAAAGACTTTTTTTTTTTTTTTAATCTTAATGCCAAAATAGTGTCTCAGAAATGGAAAAAAAAAAGTTCTTCTACTTCGGAAGTACAGAATAGCTATCCTTGTCAAATTTGCCAAGTTGAGTTTTACTGTGTCATTGTAAAAATAAATATTTTAGCCCAGAAATGGATGAGATAGGACTAGAAAGGCTAAAAATATTATGTAAACAGCTTCATTCATATAAGTTCTACCAACAATGCATTTCTTATAAGGACTATAGTCAAAAACTTTTATCTTTGAAGCATTAAGGGCTCATATTTAGTCCACAAATCTCAACTCAAATGATTAATACAATCCATTTTCAAACTGGTTTTGATTTATCAACAAATAAATCCCAAAGTAAACAAATTCAGCTTACCTAAATACATTAACTATGAACAAATAAACTTCAATACATAATGAAATATTCTGCTAAAAGAAATTAAAAGTAAGAAAAATCAAGTCAAACTGCCTGAGGAGACAATTTCATGAGAAGAACGTAAGATTATTGTCAAAGTACTACTTTCATGGATGTTCTTTCTATGGCAATTTAGGAGCCAGCACTTCTGATCCCCCAATAGGGGAAATGTCAAGTTGAAGTAGCCTCTCTGTCACTATGTTCCATATCCTCAATCAACAGAAGAAGAAACCGAGTACCAGACAAGTTGTGATTTACTCAACTTTCTATAGATAGTCATCAGGAGAAACTAAAGCGGATTGTGATGTTTACTTTCCTACCCAGTCTACTGAACAAAATTTCATCTCTCTTGACCGTTGACCAAGGAGCTTCCCGTTTTCCCCAATTTCTATTTTCCAATATTGGAACAATTTCCTAAGAAACAATAGAGGATCTGTGATACAGTACCAAGAAATCCTTAAAAAAAAAAAAAAATACAAGCAAATCCTCAGAATCTTTCTTCAGTTTTTGGGGGCGCCGCTATGGTTTGATGGCGGAGGAAGGAAATGGCGCCTCAAGAAGGAAATGGCGCCGAAGAAGGAAATGGCGCCGAAGAAGGAAACGGCGAACCACTCTGATATTTCTGCCAAGCAAACTCCAAATGGGATCAGCAAGGACCCGACCTGACTGAAAAACTACTGAATAACATGGTTTGATGGGCAGAGGATTTTTCAAGGCATCTGAATTCCGTCCATTACTTGAGACCTTTGTGCGCCCCGACCCCCCCCCCCCCCACTTAGGCCTCAACTGAGCGTGCTATTCCCCTTCCCCCTACCGCCACCGCCACCACGAGGTCCGACGGGCCTCTCCTGAGAACCAGGCCAGACCCTTACCGGTTAAGCTTACATTCCATGTGGGTGGCTTAGCTGCCCAAACTTTACCCGGTGCCCAACTTTTGCCCCCCACCAATCTTTAATTTACGTCCAAGAAATAAAAATACTTAACGGTCTACCTCTACCTTTTTTCTTCTTCCGAATGACTTTTTTGTACCGAGGAAAAGGAACAGAAGTAAAGGCAAGAGGGCCCTATCGAATCTGGACAGGCACAGGCCGAGGCCTGTGGTGCAGAGTGAACGAAGGGCGAGGAGGGCCGGGAGAGCGAGGGTGACACGCAGCAGCCACCCAGGCGAAACCCCGACTGAAGAGAAAGAGTTCGAAGCTCCAATTTAAGAGAGAAGGAGCGCGTGCAAAAAGAGGGAGGAGCCAGAAGAGGGTGAGGGTGGGAA
The DNA here is from genome assembly GCF_902635505.1 of Sarcophilus harrisii. Lineage (NCBI taxonomy): Eukaryota > Metazoa > Chordata > Mammalia > Dasyuromorphia > Dasyuridae > Sarcophilus > Sarcophilus harrisii. The sequence goes on along the minus strand of NC_045432.1, from coordinate 57,620,877 downwards.
GGCAAGAGTGCCAGGCACTGTGGAAAGGGAGAGGCGCGCGGGCGCCCCCTACTGGTCTCTTTGTGTCTACCTAGCAGGCTCTCCAAGCGCCCCTATCGGTAGCTCCTGGAGCGGCCCAGCTGGCGGTTGGGACGCTTGGAAGGCTTGGAACGGTTGGAGCGCTTGGGCCCCGCCCCTCGGGCGCCTGACGCCTCCACCCGCCACCCCGCGCGGCAGCAAAGCCGGAAGTGGGTTCCCCAAACAAACGGGAGGCGCAGTCAGCTCCGCGTAAGTGGAAGCGCGGTAGCTCCGGTGACTTGCAGCCTACAGCCCGCGTAGCTCCGGTGCCCCGTAGCCACCCACCACCACCCCACCCCCGGGAGAAGCGGCAGGACCATGTCGAACATGGAAAGTATCCTTTGCCTTGGAGCGACCGGGGGTGGGGGTGGGGGAACGAGAAGGCTCTGCTGCCGCGGCCTAGGGAGCTGAGCTGGGTGTGGTAGGGCGGGGCTGCCGGGAGGTGGGGGGGGAGGGGGCCCGAGGAGAGGACAACACTGACTAGGAGTCGTGACCGCGGCCCCTCCTGGGTCGGCGCCGGTGCCTGCTGGGTGCCTTCTCCGGGAGCCGCCGTCTCTGCCTTCCTCTGTGCCCCGGCGCAGGTAGCTAGGGAGGCAGGTAAGGGCGGACGGAGAGCGAACTCGAACTGAGAAGCTTTCGAGTCGCAGGACGGACCGGCTCAGGAAAAGTCCCGGCCTCTCCCCCTCCCCCCAGTCCCCTCACCCCCTAAGCTCCGACTCCGGGCTCTGGTCCAACTGGCCCCAGCGTGTCCGCTCGTTTATCAAGTGATTGGGGGGGTGGGGGGAGGAGAGTGGGAAACTTCCAAGGACTAGGGGCTGGGATGTGCTTTGGGAACGCTGGGCCGGCTGATCGGTATCTCGGGAACTGGCCTACCTCCTCCCATGCCCCCCCCCCCTCCTTGTTTGCGGTTGGCAGTAAAGCCAAGAGTGTTCGGCCCAGCCGCCCACCCCCCCACCCCCAAATACACGGCGTGCAGCCGACCCCGGGAACAGCTTAGTTTGTTGTTGTTTTAAAAAAAATACATGAAGCAACTTGGACTTGGAGTTCCTTGGAGGGTCACAATTCTTTGGTTCTACTTCCGTGAACACCCCCCCCCCCCCCGGGGGGGAGGGGGGAGAAACATAAAATAAAATGCAGATGCAAAAGAGATGTTTTTTTCTGAACTTTCCTCCCGGGTCCCTATTGAGGCCATGGCCAATAAAGTCAAGTATGTCACTGGCAACCCTTCCCAAATACGCTTCGTTCTTTGGGATAATTCCTTAAAGGGATACTTTGGTTTCAACTCCCTCTTGGCACTTGATCAAAGAGAGACCCTATGGCCTTAACTAAACTGCACGAGAAAATAAGTTGGAAAAAGTTGACTTTTTGCCCCCCTAAAACTAGAGTGATTTTCACAAGGTGAACTGGTGATATAGCACACTAGCTTGGTTTGTTACCCCTCTAGGGAAACCAGGCAACATCTAGTGTAGGTGGTGAAAAATAGTTTCTTAGATTCTTCCTACAGCATTTATCCCCATTATTAGTGACTTTGACCTGAACGTAGTCATTCGGGAAAGGTGGAGTTCCAGGTCAAACTCAAGGCACTGGCCCAGGTCAAACCAAACCTTTGCTTTAAGTGAGAAACTGCAAGGGAAAAGTCATTCCCTGACCAAAAGTGTACTTTCAAGTTCTGCAACTTTTATTTTTAAAAGTTCTTCCGGCACTGAAAAGGGTTGGTCATATTTGGTATCCCTTTTCCATCCAATTTGGGGAAGCTATGACAGTATCTGTGCTTTTCCCCACTAGTTAATGCAGATGATTATTTTAGCATTGTTTTGCTGCTCCCAGGCCAGGCACCTGTTTTGGTTTCCTTTTGGGGGAGGTCCCTCCTCCCTTCCCCCCGAAAGTATAGTTTCTCAATACTCTCAAATTTAATAGTGCTGTTGTCAGAAGTCGAATATAAAATGGCTTGTTAACTTTCCTTTGTGTCTAAGGTGAATAGGATGAAAGTCTGACTTGATTCAGACCATCTGGCAATGATTATTTCCCTTGGGTTATTTTCTGTTGAATCTGAGCCCTTTAATTGGTGCGTATGGAAAAAACACATGACTCAGACCTATCTTTCATAAATGGTTAACTTGAACTAAGATTTTTTTTTTTAGTAATATTTATAATCTACTGCCTTTCCAACATGCAAAGAATGTGTCTTGTAAGATTAAATGTACTTCCAAGATTCGTTTATCACAGCCATTTTGTTTAGGGCAGTTTGGGGGGTTGGCTTCTTTGTCCAGAACATTGATTTCATAGATCTCTGAAACTCCTGGAAATGTCTCTTAATCCATTGAAATTGGCACCTTTTCTGTGATTTGTACCCAGGTCTTCCTGACTCCAAAACTGTCCCTCTACCCACTAAGACAAATGTGTCAGGACATTGAACCTTTGTGATAGGGCCAGAAAGTATAGGTCAGAAATCATCTTGATATTCTGAAGTACATTACTAGATTTGTAGAGGCTGCCTCTAAAAGGAATTTTAAAATGAAAATAATGCTATGAACCCATTAGATGCAAAAAAAACCAAAACAAAACATACATTTAAGCCACTCACCTAATTCAGTCCCTTTCCTTACACAAACATGGCTTTGTGTCTTTGGTTTTGGCAAGTGATTTTAGGAATTCATGGGGCTTTGGGAATGAAGCTGATTATTAATAAGTTAGAGGTAGAATTTGACGACAGTAAAAGGAATTAAAAAGTGAAAATAATGCTGTGAAACCATTAGGTCCAAAACATTCATACATATAAGCTACTCACCTATCTTAATCCATGCCTTACCCAAATCTGGCTTGCTTTCTTTGATTTTGGCAGGTGATTTTAGTAACTTATGAGGCTTTGGAGATGAAGGTGATTAATAAGTTAGAGGTAGAATTTGAGAAGAGTTAAAGGGTAATTTTGCACCTGGGTTGAACAGTTGACCTATGAAGAATTCTCTTATCTTTTCCCATTTAAATAGCAGAAACATTTCTATCAGCAACCTGGTAGCTCCCATTCAGTGCCACACAGTATTTTTCTGAAAAGCTTTTTGGAAAAGTGAGTTATCATAAAGCACCTCTATCTGTTCAAACCCTCTTGTCATTGACATTGTCACAAAAGTAGGCAAAAGTGATTAAGAAATACCTATTGCTCTGTCTTTGGGTTAGTAAGCATGTAAGTTAACATCTACTGAAGCTGTTATTGTTAGCTGATTGGAAGGGAAAGAAATGATGGCCTCTAGTACAATTTCCACTTACCAGATCTCCAGTGCGTCCCTCTTCTTGCTCTGAGTTAGAAGATGTTTCTTCAGCCCTTCTATATAAATACTGTGTATCAGACAGGAAGGAGCTGTGATTTTGTCAATGTGGGGAACTCTCAGTGTGGGGAATTTGTTCTGTCAAGCAGATCAAAACCCATCTGTGATTTATCAGATAAGTCCCTGGGAGTTAACTAAAAGGTGGTATAGGAGTGCAGAAAGAACTGGACTTGAAGTTCAAGAACTGTGCAGTTCTTTCCTCTGATGGGAGCTGTGTGCCCCTAATCAAATCATTAATCTCTCAGAACCTTACTTTCCTCATTTGTAAATAAGAATTATTGTGAGGATCAAGTGAGAAAATATATCTCTAAAAAGTGCTATATAAATGTTAAGTATTATAATTGCCCGAGACAACCAAAGATCAAGTGCTTACTGATTTATACAAATTGATTTATACAGAAGGGAATAAAACCAGGTGAAGAATTTAGACAATCACCAAAATAATATAAAAGAAATAGCTTCATAAGACTCAGAAACTATCATCAATGCAGAGACCAATCTTGACTTTGGAATACTGATGATAAATTGTGCTTCCTACCTCTTGATCAAATACTTTAAAAAAGTGCAGAAAAAGACATGTTCATCAAGATCTGGCCAAAATGAGGTTTGTTTCCTTTACTTATTAGTTGCAAGGGATAGCTTTTTAGGAAGGGTTGGAGAGAGTTGGTAGATTGTAATAGTGGTATAATAGAAGAAAAGGAAAAGAGCATCACAGATTTTTTTTTTTAATACAGAAGGGTAGAAGCAAGTTCAGAAGGAGAGCAGAAGAAGAGAATAAATATTTCTATAGCATTTTGCTATTTGTCGGGCACTGCCCTGAACCCTTTACAAATATCTTATTTGATCTTTACAACAACCCTGTGAGGTGCTGTTATTGTCCTATTTTACACATGAAGAAAAAAGGAGACAGGCAAGCAGTTTTGTTACTATTGCATTCAATTTAATAACAAACATTTATATAGCATTTACTTTGTGCCAGGCAGTTTTGTAAGCCCATTACAGATATTATCCCTTTTATATCCTCTCTCCAACCCAGGGAGGTAGGTGCTATTCTCCAAATTTTACACAAGAAACTGAGACCAGTTACATATCACTTGCTCAGTGTCCTACAGCTATTGAGGCTGAATTTGAACTCAGCTCTCCTTGACTTAGGCCCAGCACTCTGTACTGTGCCACCTGCTAATTATTAAATTTAATATACATTTGAAAAATGTATAATGAAAATTCAGATTTATAGTCCATCTTGCTCTGTGTTCATGTAGGTTGACATAGATTCAGATTTTTAAAAGGGACAACTCAGGGGCAAAGTGGATAGAGCACTAGGCCTGGAGTCAGGAAGACCTAAGTTCAAAACTGACCTCTGACAGTTAGCTTTGTGGTGCTGGACAAGTCACTTAATCTCTGTTTGCCTCAGTTTCTTCATCTGTAAAATGAATAAATAACTTCTAGAATTGATGTGAGGGCCAAATGACGTCATAATTGTAAAGTGCTTACCAGTGCCTGGCACATATTGATCATTATATAGATGTTATTTATCTATTATTATTTTTTTAATGTTTTCCAGTCCAAAATGCAAATCCAAGATCATGTAGCTGGCTAGGATCAGAAGTAGAATTTGAACTTAGGTCTTCTTGAGTCACAGCTTAATACTCTTAACTGCCTTTCTGCCTCTAACTGTTTACATAAATACGTGGGAGAAAGGTCTCTGATTTTTGTATTTCAGTCTTACTTGGTCTCAGTCCATCCAAATAAATTTTATAGGGACACGGACCAGAGAAAGCACACATTGTACAGGAATGAATTTTTTAGAAAATGTGTAACCAGATCTAGAGCAGTGTTAAATGCATGATCCATTGTGGTATAAAAATAACTTTGATAAGTAGGATTATTTTTTGTAATATTTGCTTCAATTGGATTTTAACCTTTCTGTATAATGTCTAGTGAAAGGAGTTGGAAGGAAATGTATGTAAAAAAGTACTTACTGGCTTTTTTAACCTTTTTTTTTTTTCTAGAATGTTCTCTACAGTAATAAGAGACTAGAGCAAATATGGTGTTGCTGAAAAAAAAGGCCTTGTACAAACTGCTTTGATACCATATTGTTGTTCCAGGTTAGTCAGCTTTAGGTTTGCAATCTAGGAGGGTAACTAGAGCAGAGTCCCTTGGCTCTCTGGGCATGAGAGAGCTAATTTTTATCAGCAAATATGGAGAACATGTGTTATATGCTAAGTGTTGTAGAGAAGAGGAGGTATGAGTGAGGACCCTTCTTGCTGTAAAACAAGTGTCAAGCTAAGCTGATCTTCACCAAAGCAAGTTAAAATGTCACTGGGAAATGTTTAACAAAATTTAAAGAAAATATAATGCAACATAAATATTGGAAATTTATGATTTTTTAGGGATCCCTTTCTATTTGAGTTTGATGCTGATGCTGAAAAGCTTTTAAAATCCAACTGAGGAGGCAGTATACCTACTTTTGTAAAAGTAGAAAAAATAGAAGAAGGGATATGCTAAGCCCTAAATATGGGTATTGACCAAATGCCCAGCAAGTTGGAAAGACCTGACAAAGGAGAAATGTTTAATAAGTATTTGTTGATTGGTTGAAGGAAGAAGAAATATCTGATAAGAACTAGAATAGCATCATTGGTTCATTTTATAGTTATCCAGAGAGCCAAGAGGGAATGTTACTGCAGTCTAAGATAACATTGACTAGTATGCTGAAAATAACAGCATTTGTAATGATACCTTGTCATTTGAAATCATATAGCTATACTACCCAGAAAGTGTCAGAATATCTGAGACTTTTAGGAAAAGATATATAGAATATAGTTTGGGGCAATAATATCAATACGTGGCCTTGCCAGTGGAATTTCAGATTATATAAGAAATATTAAGTGGATTGGTAAGGAATATAAATAGAGAGTGTGTGTGTGTGTGTGTGTGTAGTACATTATTTAGTATCTTTTGCAGAACATTTTTTCAGTAATTCAGTATGAAAGTTAAAATTTGAGTCTGAAAAGTGAGAATAGTTAACCTAAATCTGATATAGTGGTTCTTCTGTTCAGTAATGACTCTTCAGCTCTCCTTATCCTTCCCTCTCTTTAAACTTCTAGCTTGTCTCCACACCTCCATAGGGAGACAGATTCAGGAAATGAAAGGAAAAAGAAAATAAAGATGTATACATGAAATCTCTTTTCTCTGCTCATGTATGCACAACCTATATGGAAATTGGTAGGTATAAGTTTTATTGAGAGAATTGTTAGAAGCATTCTAACATTTCCCATCATATTGATTTTTTTTCTGAACCTCATTCCATTTCCTATTCCTTTTTCTTCTACTTCCCTTCCTTTGACCTATCAGTGACATTCAGCATTTCTTAGGCCTACTTGTGGCACTGAAGACCACATAGATTGATAATTTGTAACTTATTTGTTACCTATAATTTCCTTTTTACTTGATAATATACATCCTAATTCAGAAATAGGGAAGTGAGAATGAGATTTCTAGCAGGGCAATCAGAATGACAAAATTCCACTTCAAAAATCAGGTTGACTCTTCCACTTAAAAGGCTTCTTGATCAGCAGGACTTTTCTACACTTTAGAAATGGGCTAACTGCAAATGACTGATCCATTTAAAGCACTTATAAGAAGTTAAGAGAAATAGCCCTATTGAGCACCCCCTGTAATTCTGTGTACTCACCTCAGTCAACAAAGCAAGGCAGGGCATCTCTCCTTAAAGGATTTCAACCCCAGTTTAGAGAAAGAAGCAATCTCTGTCTTGCCATTACAAGTTTTTGGCCTTCCCAAGACCATTCTGACCTAGACCACTACAAATTCATGTTGCATAACTTTAACTGGACCCTTACTGCTACTAGGCAATCCTGTATACTAGATTTTCCTGCCCTAAAGCTAAAACTCTCAAAAAGTTTCTTTACAATTAGTTGCCTCCATTTTCACTCTTCTTAAATCCTTACAATTTGACTCCTCACCTTATTCTATCAAAACTATTCTCCAAAGTTACTAATGATCTTAGTTGCTCAATCTAGAGTTCTTTTTTCAGTCCTCTCTGCAATCTTTGACACAGTTGACCACTGTGTTCTGGATATTCTCTTTCTAGGTTTCACTCTTTCCTGGTTGTCCTACCCTTGTGACCACTTCTCTGTCTCCTTTGTTGGATCTTCTTCCATGTCATGCTCTCTAAGTATAGGTATCTCTCTGGGTTGTGTTCTGGGCCTTCTTTTTCCATTGTTCTACTTCACTTGGTGATCTCATCAGTGCCTATTAATTAATTACCATCTCTATGCTGATGATTCTCAAATCTGTCTCTCCTTCCCCAGTCTCTCATCTCTGACTGCCTTTCAGACACCTTAAATAGATATCTTAAACTCAATATGTCCAAAACACAATTCATTATCTTACCCCTTAAATTCTTCCCCCACATATCTTCGCTATTACTGTAGAAGGCAATACCATTCTCCCAGTTCTTCATACTCAGTCTAGGAAATCATCCTGGACTCCTTGCTGTTTCTTCTCCTGTTCCCCTTCCTCCTCACCCCACCCCCATCCAAGCTGTTGCCATGGCTCCTCAGTTTCCCCTTTGCAACCCTCTTCTCTTCTCTGACGCTGCCACCCCACTGATGAAGGCCCTCATTACCTCACACCAAAGCAAGTCTCTCCCCATTCCAGTCCATCTTCCATTCAACCACTAAGTGATTTTCCTAAAGCACAGGTCTCATCATATCATGGCACTACTCAGTAAACTCCAGTGGCTCCTTATTGCCCCTGGGAGCAAATACAAATTGCTTTTTGTCATACAAAGCTCTTTATAACTTAGCCCCCTCCTACTTTATCCAGTCTTCTCACTCCTTACCTCATATTCTTCAATACACTGATGCTGGCTTTGTGGCTGTTCAGTGAACAAGACCCTACATCTCTTGGCCCTGGGCATTATCTTTGGCTGTTCCCTAAGTCTGGAATGCTCTCCCTCCTCTTTTTCTCTGACTGTTGACCTCCCTGACTACCGTTAAACCCCAACTAAAAACCCATCTTCTTCAGCAGAGAACCTTTCTTTCTGCCAAGGGCCATTTGGATATTTATTACATCATTTGCAGACCAAACGAAATAATCAACTCAAAAACTTAAGCAGTGGGAGCTTGTCCTACCTAGCTTTCACTCAAAATTCACTTCAGTTGCCTTGGTAGGGCTAGACTAAATGATTTCCAAGGCCTTATATACAGCCAGATGTTCCCCACCTCTGTTCTACAGGAAGCTTTCCCCAACCCCTCTTAATTCCAGTGTCTTCCCTCTGTTAATTATTTCCTATGTACCTTATATATAGCTTGTTTTGTATATGTTTGTTTTCATGTTATCTTTCCTGTTAGAATGCAAGTTCCATGAGGGCAGTGACTGTCTTTTGGCCTCCTTTAGTATCTAGCTGTGCTCAGGACAGTAACTGGCACATCATAGATGCTTCGTAGATATTTATCAATTGAGTGCATAGTTCCAGGGACTCAGTTTATCAGTTCTGTATGCTCTATCAGAAGAAACATTTGGCTGAGAATGAGGCCGCCCAGAAATTCTCAATCATTGAAACTCTCAACTTTGAAGGTCATTGAGGTAACAGCTATGAAAGCCAAAGCTAGCTAAGTCAGGTCCAGTAGCAGGCCCTTTAATGGCTGTTCACACTTCTGAGAACTATACTCATTTAAGATAGTACCTCAAGCAATTCCCCTCTGCAGTCCTCAGATGCTCATCAATAAATGAGAGCTTTGGATTAGAGCGCTTCAGGCATAGAACTCTCCCTTTTTGTCTCAGCCTCCTAGCTTCCTTCAAATCTCTGCTAAAGTTCTATCGTCTACAAAAGTCTTTCTTCACCTTAATGCTCTCCCTCAATGATTACTACCAATCTATCCATGGTCTTTTACATTTTGTCTTCCCATTAGACTGGCTTTTGAGAATAGGCATTGCTTTTTTTTTTGCCTTTATATTCCTAGCATTTAGCACAGTGCCTGGCACTTAGGAAATGCTTTTATTGACTTATCTTGACCTAACTTCTAGCTTTACTAGTCTATGATCAAAGTAAGCTCAGAGAATCAGAAAGAGTAGAAAAAAAGACTGGTGCCTTAATGCCCTTGTATTGTCAAAGAATACCTGAGGCTAACATTTGGAGCTTAGTGACTTTCACTTTATACACAATTCTAACAACCTTACTTATTTGATTTCTCAGACTCCTTTGCCATCAGGAGTGACCAAGGCAAGCATGGGGACAGCTAACAGGAAGAGACAAAAAAATTACTGTAGCACAGCACAGTGTATTAAATGATGGTGGTCATAAGGACTCAGGGTCATCAAGGAAAAGTCAGATTTTGTTCAGAGCACCTTGTTTTAAGGAATCTGAGAAGTGTAATATATTCATGAAAGACTTTGATTTAAATGGCTTTTTAAAATGATACTTTTAAAGGATATGCTTCAGTTATCTGGAAAATTCATTTCTGTGGAAGACCTCATTCCCTGGGGATAAGAGATAAATGAGGTGTTACTGTAGTAGAAAGCCAATGAATCAGTAGAAAAATGACTTTCGATAAATAGAATTTCGCTCTACAGCCAAAGAGGGTTTGGAGGGGGGAACACATCACTAGTCTGTATATAGAAGGTTATCTGCATAGCCCAGACAGCTACAATGCTAATGTTTTTCTGGAGATCAATCTTATGCCTGCAAACAGAAACAAAAGGATCCTATCTGACTGGAAGCTAGCTTTTTACACTTGGGTACTTTATATACACACACGGTGTTGGATTCTCTAATGACTGACACTGTTGAAATCAGCTTCCTTCACAGAAGTACTTACCATGTCATAACAAAAACAAAAAATAAGACAAACAAACTTTGCAGCTACTAAAAATAGCAATAATTCACAGCTACCAAATGGAGCTAGTTAACCAACCCTGTGTCTTTTATCTAGTTCTTCATTCTGTATACTTTGGAAGTTTTAGTTGTAAGTTTTTTAACTTTTAGACTAGTTTTCTATTCAAGGAAAATTGTGCTGCTTTTACCACACTTCATAATGATTTAGTGTAACTGTCTCTCTCCTTTGCTAATGAAATACTTGCTTTAGTAAACAACTGTCTTTAGTTGACCTAGAGAATCTAGTGGGGAAAACCCCTTTCTTGAAAGCTCAGAGTTACACTGTAATGTGTTTCAGTATTGCTTACTCCCCCTTGAAATGGCCCAGTGCTTGTGGAAAGGGACGTGATTTTCCTATTTGCCTAAATGTTTTTATCCAAGATGCCTATTCTTAAAATCTAGGCTAAGTAAATTTAGGATTACCCTTCTTTAGTTGTGAGAGTCAGCTAGACCATTTTTTCTTTCTTAAAGTGATGTTTGTTCTGGCTTTGGGATTGCCCGGATTGTTTATCTTCATGAAGGAGGAGAAAGAAGTACTCCAGTGATAAAAGTATGGCTGCCTGGAGCAGCTGCATTTGATTTAATCGATATTCCCATGATACCATATTTTGCTAATCATTGTTATATTCTGTAAAGTATTTTGAATAGTTAGAATGTTTTTGCTGCCAACCAAGGTCAATTCCTTTGCAAACCAAACTCATTATGATCCTTGAAACTGTAATTCCTAAGTCTGTTCAAGAGCATAAAGTATTAAAATACTTGTTAAAACCCTAGCACTCAAAAGAGAAAATGATTCCCCTCCTGCTGGCAGGACCTTAGCAATAATCTGATTATGCTAATAAATGGATTATCTGATCCTAGGGCTACTGTTGAAAAACAAACACTGAAGAATTGGCTTACTTTTCACTTTTGAGCACTTTGTGCAGGTAGGCCCCCTTGACTTTTCAACAGTCTATTAATTAATAATCAGCTTTCTTCATATAAATACCTATTGTGGCATAGTCAAAGTGAAGGAACCACTTACATAATGCCTTGCTTGTAGGTACTCAATAAAAAAATTATATTTGCTTTGCTATTAGTTTCTCCAATTATGTACAACTTTCAGTTCTTTTGGGGAAAAAAAAGATCAAATAGCTCAATGTCTTTTGAAAGAAGGATTTCAAGATAGAAAATAAAAGATTGGACAAGTCCAAATTGGATGTTGTTGGATGCCTGTTCAGCAGGTTTATGCAAATGTTGGGACTGAATGAAAGGCTTGAGGAATTTAAGAAGGAAAGAATTCCAGATCTTTCTTACCCTAGCAAAGAGGGCATTCCCATTCTTAAGTATATCTTGGCAATAAATTAGAAAAAAGATCAGTGGGGAAAGATGGAATGAGAAGAAAAATCTCATAACAGGTTGAAATGCATCATGGCTTTGATTTGATTGTTTCTCTAATGTGTGAAATGGATCACAGTTGAAATCATTGACAGGCTTAAAAATTCCAAGATTTAGCTCTTGAGACATTCACTCTGTTACTTCTGGCATGAGAGCAGTTCCGCTTATACCATTTAAGAACAAGGGGTCACATCTGTGTTGTAATGCGGCGTTGGCTTGGGGCTATAGTATAAAATGGTCATTGACAATATTTGTACAATAGTTGTTAAATGATGATGATAGATCATTTTAAAAGAAATTTATTACAAGTATTTAAATGGAAACTTGATGCCACTTGTTAATGTTCTCATATATAGATTCAGATGTTTTAGGTAGTTAGACAAGGTGTTAATGTAAGGTCTACTTTTCACAGCAAAAAAAAAAAAAAATTTCCAAAACAGTGAGTGAAAAAAGCATTGACCAAAAGTCCAGAGATCTATTTTCCATCTCATCTCTGCTCTTGACTACCTTGGACAAGTCCCTTAAACTCTTTATTTCCTGGGGTCCCTCATCTGTAAGGTGAACTAGATGTCCTAACAGTAAGAAGAAAAATTTACCTTATGGGTGTCGCCAAGATTTGATACAATGGAACCCCTACCTCAAATCTTGTTCTGGAAGGACACACTCGAGAGGAACTCAAGATGGTAAGGAAGGAAATCATAGTAGCCCTAAGCAAGAGAGAAAATTCAGAGACTTGCAGGGAAGAACATTTAGATATGCTTATTCACCATATACTGTAGAGCACTGGTGTCATATAGAAACAGATTCCTATGAAGACATATTGACTTGGAACACTGCAAACTAATAATGTCTAGGTTGTATTGTATTTTTATTGATTTTGTTGAACATTTCCCAGTTACATTTTCATCTAGTTCTGGTACATCCAGTTGAAATTCGACACATATGATATAGAATGCCTAGACTGAAAGAAGAGAGAGGTGAGGAGTTCAGAAAATAAATCACATACCTGGCATAAAGGCATGAAATGGTGATGATGGGTTGAATTATCTAGACCTCTGGGGCAATCTCTATGCCAAATGAAGAGTAGCTGATGGTTTGGTTTGGCTTGCCTTGCACTCTTCAGGTCACTAGAATAATTAGCAAAGGTTGCTGCTGAGCTGGGAAGGAAGAAAAGTAACAATTCCATCTCGGAATTTATGATAGAAGTGAGGAAAGTTGGGCATAAGCTGACATTCACTCTAGATTGTAGGGATTGGGGTAGGAAGAAAGGAAGGAAACAGGTATCTATTAAGTGTCTACTATGTGTCATGTATTGTGCTAAGCATAAATTTTGCAAATATCTCATTTGATTCTCACAAGAACCTTGGGAGGTAAGTACTCCTACTATCCCCATTTTACAGATGAGAAAGCTGAGACAGAGATTAATTGGCATATCCTAGGTCCCACAGCTAGCATGTGACTGAGGCCAAATTTGATCTTGGGTCTTTCTGGCTCCAGGTCCTGCACTCTAGCTACTATACCACTTAGGGACCAGACCTGTGATTTCATTGGTATGGGCAGCTCCTGAATGAGAAAACTCCCTTTACTAATGTAGGCTCACATCTCTACAAACTTGAATTCAGGACTAAGATAAGATAGGATCTAGTATTCTCAAATTTAGTTAGGGAAATTGACCCAAGATGAATGGGCAACTCACAACAACAAAATGCACAAAAGTGGATGTAGCATTGTCCTTAAGATTTGCATAAGGACTGTGAAAGTTCTAAAGTTGTTGAGGATGGTAGTGTACCTATACCATAGAAAGTTTTTTGTTTAAGTATGTCTTAGACCAGATGCCCTCAAAGATTCCATCTGGCGCTGTGTTTTTGTTTTAACTTTGAATTCTCAGGAACCGGTGCAGTGCCTTCAATGGTAGCTGCTTAATAAATGTCAGTTGAATTGAGTGACTTGTAGAGACTTGATCAATTAGGCCAGTTCCAGTGGTCTTGTGATAGAACCGTCTGCACCTAGAGAGAGGACTGGGGACTGAGTGTGGATCACAACATAGTATTTTCTCTTTTTTATCGTTGTTTGCTTGTGTTTTGTTTAATTTCTCATTTTTTTTCTATATATTTCTATATATACCTGGAAATAGGTATAGAAGAATTGCACATGTTTAGCATATATGGGAACTTGCTGTCTAGGAGGAGGGATGAGGGAGAGAGAAAAAAGTTTGGAACACTAGGTTTTGCAAGGGTGAATGTTAAAAACTATGCATATGCATATTTTTTGCATATGTTTTGAAAATAAAAATATCTTAAAAAAGACAATCAAATTCCCATGGATTATTGATATATATTAATTTGACTGAAGTTTTATCATGATTTACTAAGTGGAAGTCCACTGAGTTATTGTGAGCATTTAACCAAAAATCTCAAGAAAGCTGTGCTCTAACAAACTGAGCTAACTTTTGTAATCATACTTGTCTTTTTATCTTGAAATAGTTAATAATTTATCTTCCAAAAATGCATTGTTTACTCCTGGGGAGAGCTGAATTGAAAATATCCAGTAGGAAGTTTATAATCTTGTCTGAAAGATAAGTTTGTTTTCTCCTTGGATAATCAAAAGTATATGGCCTGTCTTTTGGTGTGAAGAGGAAGAAAAAAGTCCATAGTTTTAAAAAGCTTTATTTCTTTTCAAAAACAAAACCTTTCCTATTCTGGAATTAAAACCAAGAAATGTGACCTTTTTCCCCTGCTTTTTATTTTGCACTGTGTTTTAAACACCACACTAATGTGTATCTACTGTATGTAATTGGTACATTTTAAATGCCAACGCCATCACATCCATAGATCTTTGAAGTGATTTCTCTGGGCTTGCACTTGGTAATATATGTGTATTCAGTTCAGGGAAGGGACCAGGAAATTTCCTTTTTTTCTCATTTTCCTCCTTTGTGCGGTGAGCCTGGTGTGAACAATGCCTTTGTTAAAAGCCTTAATGTGTATGTTTTAGAGCACCTATTTAACCTGAAATTTGCTGCAAAAGAGCTTAATAGGAATGCCAAAAAATGTGATAAAGAGGAGAAAGCTGAAAAGACCAAGATTAAAAAGGTGAGTGTGATTTTTAAACTTTTCACATATAGCTCACTTGAATTATGACACAGTGGATATTTTATTGACGTTTTCTTCTTTTCATCAGTTATCTCCCTCCCTACCTCCTTCCCTCCATCTAGATTGTAACAAAGAAAAACAGGTAAGAAAAAAACAGGTACTCTAGAGACTACATGTGACAATGAATGTGGTATTTTGACCACTGCTATGAAGGAGGACCCATGTGACATCATGTCTTCTTTGGAATCTTTACTGTTGGTGGCGATTTGGGGAGTTCTTTTGGCTCCCTTTAAGTGATTTGAGTTTTTGTAGTCACTATATATTCTTTCTTGGTTGTGCTTTCCTTGTTCTAAATCATCAGTTCATGAACTCTGCCCACATATTTCTGAATTCTTCATATTCCTTATCTCTTATGGTACTGTAGCTACATTATACCATAATTTGGTTTTGTTTTTTTGTTTTTTTTTTTTTTAGCTATTCCCAAAGTCATGAACACCCACTTTCTTTCCATTTTTTTGATTTTACAGAATGTTCCTACAAATGTATTTGTATTTTTTAGCCATTTTCTTTGATGATTCCAAATGAAAACCAAACACTTAGAATACTAAGCTACTTCAACAGATTATCAGCATGCCTGTCTTGTTAGACATTTCAGCATTGATTATTCCTGTAGGGGTTTTTTTGTTGTTGTTGTTGTTTGATTCTGCCAGTTTCAATATTGCAAGGTGAACTTTGGTGGTTAAATTTTCATTTCTCTTAAAATTTGTGATGTGTATTGCATGTTTTCTTGAAATCATTTTCCATTCTTCTTTTGAAAAGTATTCATAATAATTTAACATCTACTGGTCATCCTGCCATCTGGGGGAGGGGGTGGGGGATAAGAGGTGAAAAATTGGAACAAGAGGTTTGGCAATTGTTAATGCTGTAAAATTACCCATACATATAACCTGTAAATAAAAGGCTATTAAATAAAAAAAAAGAAAGAAAAGTATTCATAATAATAAAAATGTGGATTAAAAATTCAAGTTTTTACTGAACACCCAACAGCTTGACTAAGAGGATAAAAGATGGTAGTAGTTGAGGTGTGAGCCATGGAGAGATAAATGGATGAGTACACCTCTTAGTGCCATTGTAAAATGATTTGGCAATTCTGGAAAGAAATATAAAACTAAGAAAGTGACTAAAAATAGTCTATATTGGACTAAGAGATCCCATGAGTTGGTATATACCCTAAAGAGGGAGTATCAGAAAAAGGAAGAAATAGAAAAATTTAAATTTTTGTAGCAGCACTTTTTTAAACAGCAAAAACAGGAAACTTAAGTAGATGCTGATCAGTTGGGAGATGACTAAACAAATTATAGTATATGAATGAATAGATTATTACTGTACCATAAGGTACACTGACTATAAAGAATGGGAAGACTTCTGTGAACCCAATGCAAAGTGAGATAAGCAGAGCCAGGAAAATAATATACATGACAAGGACCATATCATGGTAAGTGGAAAGAACAGCAACAAGAAGAAAGAAATGAAATGCTGAGAAATTACTATGATCCTATTTGGCTCCAAAGAAAAGATGAAAAAATGTCCTGTCTCTCCTAGAAAGAGGTGGGGGGATAGGGATGACTATAGGTATAGAACATTGCATATACTGCCATTGTACATTGGTTAGTTTTTTCTTCCTTCCTTCTTCCCTCCCTCCCTTCCTCCTTCTCTCCTTCTCCCCCCCCCCACATACAGAGGAATTGGGGAGGTATATATTTGAACATGAATATGATATAAAAACAAATGACTTTTTTAAAAGCATTCATATTCTTTGGCTACTTCTGTTGATGAAGGGCTCTTGCTATTATAAAATTCTGTCAATGCTAAGATTAATACCTCTTTTGAAAGACATAGGCAAGTATTTTATATAAGTATCTAATTCCTCCCTGGCCTTCTCCATTTCTTAAATGCCTCAATTAATACATTTGATTACATTTGAAAACAACATACCTTATCCATCTGGCCTTGGCTTTTCTTGGCGTTCTTTACAAGTCATTACATTGTAACTTTTCAAAATGAGTACACTAGATACTACCCTTTTGGCAGTACCCATGACTTACCCAGTGTTAGGCTGTGCTCAGTTGTTTATTTAGGTGATATTAAAAAATTATACACAGCTTAGTTGGAGGATGAGCCACTCTGACTCTGTTGGACTATCCTCTTAACTAGGATGATGGTAGGAGAATTAAATTTAGAAAAGGAAAACTGTAGAATGGTGAGTTTGAAGCAAATTTTCCATGTCTCATTGTTGAATTAGGGTTTTCTTTTTTCAGACAAAACAAGAAACAGGTTTTATCTTATGTCAGAGGACAAACATGTAAAAGTCTTTTTAATGAGGCCTACCAGTATGTGTGTGAGAGAGAATGTGTGTTTAATGGAATGGTTGAAACTAAAGGCTTACACTGGTGTTTAATTAAAAAGAACTAGGCAATTTTTATTATGCTATACCACTTCTGGTGACAGTAGGATAATGAAGTGTAGTCTCTTGTCTTTGTATAAAATTGAATTCCCCTCTAGGATAGTCTATTCACTCTGAGACCTAGGTGAACGTCTAGGGTGCTTTATTGTTGTTGTCTTACCTCCTCCTACTCAATCTCCAATTTATTCTGTTCTCTATCTCTAGCATGTTTCACTACTATAGGTATCAATTTGGCAGATTAAAAAAAGTTAATGAAATCTGAGGCAGCATTGAGAGAAGTATAGTGCATAGAACTAGGAAACTGATTACCCTTTCTTCAGAACACATCTAGAGTGTTGTGGTCAGTCTGGACACGTTTTCACGATGATGTTGATAAACTGGAGAGGGCCAAACAATAAATAAGGAGAATGATGAAGAGCCTTGCGATGATGTCATATGTGGATCATTTGTAGAAATGGGGCGTTTGGTTTGGAGAAGAAGAAAACTAGTGGGAACATGGCAGCTGTGTTGTCTTAATTGAAAGGCTATCGTATGAAAAAGAGATTAGCCTTGTTCTGTTTGGCTTTAGAGGGCAAGTACAAATCACAAAAAAGCTACTTTAGGCCTGATGTCAGGAAAAAATTCCTATTGGAACCATCCTGAAGTGTAATGACTGGACTCTGGAAATCCTGGGGCTTCTTCACTAGGAGTCTTTCCAGGCAGAGAATGGGTGACTCCTTGGCAAGTATGTTGTAGAGGGGCTTCCTGTTCAGATTGTGATTAGCATAGATCTTAGTCTGATAGGTTTCAGTCTGGAAAGGGTCTTAAGTTTGGCCCACTTGTTTTACATTTGGGAAACTTGCCAGGTAGTAGGTAGTAGGTATCAGAAGTGGGATTCAGAGCTAGATTTTCTGTGTCCTTTGTTCTTTTCCTCATATTTTGGTCCCTTACAAATATGAGATTATGTGATTACTTTCTTGGTTTGTCCAAAATGGCAATTTAACATTCTGTGGTCTCTTCATGCTGTATCTAAGACCTCCTGCTGGTTCTTTCCGGGATTCTCTGGTTGCTCTCAGCATGCCATCTTCCTTGATAGGATTGTGAAATAAGAGCCACAGCTTCCTGACTCCAACCTCAGGGAGTCTAAGGCTGTTGGAGCAGCTCCTGCTGCTAAAGCCTTCCCTACTTCCATGGGCCTTCATCCACTTGGGAACTCACTAATATCCAGAGCGGACTGAGCACACACTGATACAATCAGGAGGAGGTGAGAGCATTCCTGGTAGTTAGGGATTTTTAAAGTCTTTTTTTCTTTGTCATTTTAGATAAGTATATAGGCCACTTTAGGTGGAGCTTAAAGCACAAAGACAGCAAGTTTAGGATCACGATTTCTCAAATGCTTTAGTATTCCCAAAATGCTTTCTTCACAACAACCCTGTGGAGGTCTATGTATGAAAAGTATTTCTTCTGTATTACGGTTAAGGAAAATTAAGTCTTACTCATTACAATTAGGTGACACTGTCTTTGGTCATACTAAAAATGTTGAGATGTAACACCAAGTCTCCTGACTTTCAAGTGCAATGCTCTTTGCCTCCATCATACTATTTTTCTCTTACACTCTAACATTAGTCAGAGGTTGCTAATCTTAAAAAAAAAAAAAAAAAAAAAAAAAAAAAAAGAAAAAGAAAAAAAACACCTCATTTTAAAATATAGATTCTATACCAATTTTGGATAATTGTTCTCTCTTCATGGACAAGTAAGTAGTTAGTGGATACAGCTTCAAACCGGGAGTCAGCTAGTCCTAGGTACTTACCAGCTGTGTGTCCCCGAGCAAGTTACTAAGCTCTGTTTATCTCAGTTTCCCCCTGTGTAAAATGAACTGGTGAGAAAATTCCAAATGGGATCACAAAGACTTGGACGTTTCTGAAAAATGACCAAACAACAGTTACATTCTCTCTTCTTAATCTATGTTTTGTTATGTGTCTCAATTTTCCCATGGTCACCTTTTTTTTCATTTTCAAACAGGCCATTCAGAAGGGCAATACAGAAGTTGCACGAATACATGCAGAAAATGCAATCCGACAGAAAAATCAAGCAATTAATTTCTTGAGAATGAGTGCTCGAGTAGATGCTGTAGCAGCTAGAGTTCAGACAGCTGTGACAATGGGCAAGGTAAGAAACATGCTGTCTGAATGATGGCACTCTGTACAATTCCTAACATAGATGCTAGTTTGGAGATGCAAAAATCCCCATTTTTCTTTTAGTGCTGCCTTCTTTATTTTCACACTGTAACCCTAGTCTATTACTTTGAGAATATCCAGCATTATATCATTATAATCTTGAATTTTTCCTTCTTCAAAATGAGTGGAAAGAAAGAAAATTGGAAATTAAGGGGTATTCTTGGAACACTATTTCACATTTGTTATTGCTTATATTTCACTGATATTTCTGGCAATATACTGGATTGCAAGGACTAGTTTAGCTAGTACAGAGAGGCAAGCTGGCCACTGTGATGAATTCTTTTGCCATGGCAATTCCTAAAAAGAGTAGGAAATGACATCTTGTGCAGGGATGGCAACAACATGGCAGAAAGGAGTTCTCAGAGAGTAGTAAAAATCATAGGGTTATTAGACATGTAGGTTGTTAGAAAAGTGTGTGTGTGTGTGTACTTAGTCACTTAAAAAAAGGAGGCTTAAAAGACACTTAAGCTTTTGGGACATCATGTATTGAAATAGTAATACTCTGAGATGGGAGCAGAAAACAGCAAGTCACAGTGAATAGAGCCAGCTTTGGAGGCAGAAACACCTCTGTTTAAGTCTTGTCTCTAACAGACTGGCTGTGTAACATTGGGCAAGCCATTTAAGATCTCAGGGCCCCCATGAAGTTTTAAGTTTCCCCACAGTGATGAAGTTACAGACCTGGTCTGTTCCCCTCCTTCTTTCTCGCCTCCTTCTCCCCCCCCCAAAAAAAAACCCCCAACAACAAAACACCTTCATTTCATTTGAACTAACACTGCAGGAACTGAGTCATATCAGTCTTGACATTCTTGCTATAAATGGAGCCAGAAGAGATAAGGAAATTGCAGCTAAATGAGAGGATGGCTCATAGCCTGTCCTTGGAAAGGCAAAGAAAATGATTTCATTATGTGTTCAAGGCAACCAAAAATACCATTCCATGGGATCATTGGGATAAGGGACCAAAATGTACTACAGACAAATTTGATGACAAAAGGAATAAGGTGGGGCGTGAGAAGCAACTGGTAGTGGTATGCGATATTCAGGGTTTGAGTAATAAAGGTTTTGAAAAATTCATATAATGAGATAGAATGTGATGCTGAGAAGAAGCATTAGTTGTGTAGCCCCTAGGAAACCAAATCAGATTAAAATGTAATTGGGAAGTATTTAACAAAATAAAAAATATACATAATGTTAATAAGTGGTTTTCTAGTTGAATATGCAGTCTGCAAGAATTTTTATGAATGATTTAGTGACATCTATTTCTTTTTGAATTTGACATCACTGTTCAATATCTTTCAAATCCATCTTTTTCTTTCTAGTGAGATGGACCTAAACCTAAATAAGGTTCTTATCACTACTAGTGCGTGGACTATTGCAGTATTGCCTCTTTAACTGGTCTCCTTAGTCTGTCTCCCTTTTCTAATCCATATTCCCAAGACAAATCTCTTCCTCATGTTAAAATCTTCAATAGTTGCCTCTTATTTCTGAGATAAAATGCAAAGTCTCCAATCTGTCAATTTAAAATGAGGTAAAATTCTGTGTAACCCAATTCATTAGCAGAATATTTGCAGAAATTGGATAATTCTTTTGTTTCTTATTCTCCTAATAGGTAACTAAATCAATGGCAGGTGTAGTTAAGTCTATGGATGCTACACTGAGAAGCATGAACCTTGAGAAGGTAAAGAATTTAGTCCTTTAATATTTTAATTATATTTCTAGTTCATGTATTTTTCTCTTGGTCATAATTCTTTTTTGTCTCTCTCTGTTTATAGATATCTGCCTTAATGGACAAATTTGAACACCAGTTTGAAACATTAGATGTTCAGACACAACAAATGGAAGATACTATGAGCAGCACTACAACACTAACAACTCCACAGGTAAGCAGGGTAAACATGCTAGGAAGTCAGCTCCAAAATTGGACCTTCAAGGATACTCATTTTGTCTTTTTGAACACAATTACCCTTTTAGCTATTACTTTCTAGACCCCAAGCCTTCCCTTCTTCGCTCCTCTCCAAGTCACCCAGGCAAGCAAATGAGGGGTTATCCTCCACAGAACCTTTTATAACCCTGGTTTTCTTCCCACACACACCTTTTTAGTTTTCTCAAACCTCGGATTCCCAGTTGACTCTGTCTACTCTCTTATTCTGCAGTCCAATGCTGCTGGCTTCTTTGGTGTACATAAGACTCTATTCTAGGCATTTTCTGTAACTGTCCCTCATGCCTAGCATGTTCCACTTCATCATCTTGGCCTACTGGCTTCCACCAAGGCTCAGCTCAAATCTCACTTCTACAAGAAGCCTTTTCCAGTCCCCCTGATTTTAGTGCCTTTCTTCTCTTGGTTATTTCCATTTTGCCTTGGATATAACTTGATCGTGCTTAGTTGTTGGAATATTGTTTTGTCACTTGGACTGTGAACTCGTTGAAGGAAGGAATTGTCTTTTCCTAATTTTTTTATCCCCAGCATTTAGCACAGTGTCTCACTTACAATTGGCACTTAATAAATGCTTTTCTGCTGACTAACTGAGATATGAATGTATAGTCAATTACAGGCTTGATTCTGGTTCAGAAAAATTCAGATTGTTTCTGGAACAGTTGTTTGGATAAAAATCAGCTACATCAAAGAAATAGAATCTTGCAAATCAACTTGCCTTTAGGTGAACCACAAATCAAACGTTGTGAGATTCAGAATATCCAAATAGAGAATTTTTTTCTTTGTTTTTAAATAAAAATTATCTTTTAAAAATACTTATGCTGAAATAATAGAGTAGGAAAACCTGATATCCTCAGTCAGAATTATTTTTTTTCTGCATTCTGCTTTATATCAGAAAGAGGCAAATACTTAAGAAGCAAGCTTTATGTTTGGGGGTTCCTTTTTAAATAAAAATACAAGCATTCCCATCAGCCTTATGTGTGAGATCCATTCTTTTAATAAAATCACAACTCATTTTCAGAATGGCACAGCTCAGTAGTGAACAGGGTATTGAATTGAGGGTCAAGAGCTCTAGTCTCATCTCTAACTCACTGTATGGTCTTATGTTCCTCTCCCCTCCTCCCCCCAGCCCTCTTTCCTCATCTTGAAAAGACAGGGAAGGTTAGCCTTAGCTAATGAATCAGGTTCCTTCCAGCTCTTGACATTTTATAAAAAAGAACACCCTAAGATTCTACAGGATCCCCTGTCACTAAAGAGACTAAATTATGTCCAACTGCCTAGACAGAAAAGTGAATTCATTTTATCTTTTAGAAATGTTTTCTAACTATATCCTAATTCTCCCCCTTCCTTTGTGATCCTGGAGAGGTGATTTAATTTCGGTGGGCCTCAGTTTCTTTACCTATTTATTGATGTTGGACTAGATATTCTCTAAGATCCTTTTTCTTCTACTCTTAAGATTATAATGGTCTTTAATTTAATACAAAAATGGTTAATGTATGATTAATTCAACTAATAAAAACACCTGTTCTATATTTGATAAATGTTTTAACACTTTTGAAAATTTTATTCTTCTGTATATTAAAAATTAATGGAATGCTTAAACCAATTGGTGATAAAAATGGATCCCACCAATTTCATTTTAAAGTACAACTTCTGTAGTAGTCAAGTTGCATCAGAGTTCCAAAAACTCTTTTGAGAAAAAAACTGATTTTATAGTAAAAGATATAACTCAAAAAACATGAAGTTATTATTTAAAATAAGATGCCAAAATGTAGTCAAGGTTGCTTGTATAGTCATAGTTTCATTTCTGAAATTATTCTTAAGGGAAATGATGTACTGAAATGATATGGCTCCCTCTGGTGGCAAAAGTTAAACAATGCTTTCTAAGTGGAAGGTTTGCTTTGAAAATTATAAATGACAATCCACCTTAAAGATAGAATAAAGAATAAAGAAACAGCCAGAAATATTATTGAAAAAACATTTTTTTCTTCTAGAACCAAGTAGATATGCTCCTTCAAGAAATGGCAGATGAAGCAGGGTAAGTATAAGACAGAACCCCATTTTACAGTATTAAAATTAAATCAAGAGTCAGGTAAAACTGTCCACAGAGAATATTTCTATGACTCCTGTTTTGCTGAAAGTGGTAAACTGCAAAAAGTCAAGGTAGAATATTTATTTTTGCATTTGAGATTATTTAGACATCTTTTTTGTTTTAGAGTTTGACATAATTTAATGTTCTTACAAGCCCAGGTTTTGTTTTTGTTTTTTGTTTTTAATAATTGTAGCCTTGATCTCAACATGGAACTCCCACAGGGTCAGACTGGTTCTGTTGGTACAAGCGTTGCTTCAGCAGAACAGGTAAATAAATATTGGACTGTAGCTTGTTTGAATTCAACTTGCTGTGTATCTTGGGCCATTAGGAAATGTAGCAATGTATATTCATTTTCATCATTGTGGTATCATGTGATAGTTAAGCAGGCCTTTGTCTCCTTTCCAAAGGCCTCCCACACTTCATTTGCATGTACATTTGAAATCAAGATTAAATTTGTTCCTAATAGACTAGCTGTGTTATCTGGTCTGTTAACAAGTTCTCTAGTCCTTATAAAAGTTTTCTTAAGCAGGAGTTTTTAGCTTTTTTTTGGTGTCATGGTTCCTTTGGGCAGACTGAAGCCTATGGATCTCTTCTCAGAATAAGGTTTTTAAGTACATAAAACCAGATATATATGATTTCAAAAGAAAAGGAAATTACTTGTATTAAAGATGTAAATTTTTTCCCAGTTTAAGTTTGTAGACCCTTTCTCCCTCTTGAATATTCTCTAGGAACCCTTTGTGGATCCATGGACCCCAGGATAACAGTTCCATTTGAAAGTATCATTCAATAAGCATTTATTAATCGATCAACATTTATTAAGCACATACTATGTTCTGGGCACTGCACTAAGCACTGAATAAAGTTTAAATCTTAGTGTTGATCTTACATATACATTATAGTCATTTTGGACGCAGGTTTGATTAAATATTATTTAAAATATGAATTATTTGCAGTGAATATGTGATTTTATGCCTATGAGAATCTTCATGAGACTTAGTGACTTAAAAATTTGCTTTCTCCAGGATGAACTATCACAGAGACTTGCCCGCCTCCGTGATCAAGTGTAACACAAAGAAAATGATGCTGCTGTTCACTACACTTACTTCTGAAACCTCCTGTGTGTATATCTGTGTGTATGTATTTGTCTCTGGAGAGAGAGTGTGTGTAAGTGTGTGTATGTATGTGTGTGTAGATATATATGGAATGTTCAAATACTCTTGGTAGAATAAGATAACTTCGGGCCTACAGTTCATTATAAATATGATAAGAAGTTCGAGGGAGCTTACACTCTTACTGGACTTTGTAACTCTGAACAGCATGGGTTGAAATGTGAAGGCTATCTTTTATAAGTGTCTTACGTTAAAACTAGAGTTTAACTCATTCTGTTTGAAACATCTTCATGAAATGTTGAATCAGAATTACAGTACCACAATACTTTATTTCCTGTATAGAATTATTAAGTTGAAACATTTTAAATCCCATGTTCTTTTTATCTCTATAGAACTGAGGTGATAGTTTAAAAAAAAAAAAAGTAGAAATGGAATAGGACTAGGGAATCTCAATCTCTCTCTCTCTCTCTCACTCGCTTTCTCTCTCTCTCTCTCTCTCTCTCTCACACTTGCTCACATAGCCCAATATATATACATCATTCCCCATTTTGGGATGAACAGTACTGTGTGCATGTTAGCTTGTTTTTAGTCTGTATTCATATTTTAAGCTTATATTACCATAGGCATTTTCCCATCATATTCTGACTATGTATATGTGTGTGTATTGCATTTGTGCTCTAAAATCTTCATGAGATTATCTTCACCTATAATTACCTGGAAAAAAGTGACATATTACTTCATTTGCAGGAAATATTAAGACTCATTCACATTTGCTCTTTTCAAGATCTGGTAGTTAACTCACAGCCATATTTGGACTTCCCTATTTCTCTCTTCGATGAAATGACAAAATTGAGAAATTGGCCTGCCAGATTTTTATTAGCCAATATTTTTATAGTAATTTATGTGAAACTCCTACCATGCACATTCCCAGGGACTGTTGTTGATTTATTTGGGGGAAAACTAACCTCTTGTTTTTATTTTTTTTAAACATGAATTTTAAAAACAAAGAAATCAACTATCCTTGAAACTAAATGCATTAGTCCATTATGTCTTAAAGCTGCACCTCATTACTCATTGGGAATCTAAAGTGGATCGGGAGATTTTAAGTTTGGACATACAAGCAACACACTCATCTAGTCAAATGGAAGTTCATATAGTTTGAGGGTATTTTGAGTAGGAGTGGAAATTGACTTAGTCACTGAATTTGGTTGCCCAGGTGTCCATTCAGCCTCTTAAAATGGCTGGTTTAGTTTATTGTAATGTACAATCTTAACCGGTATTTTTGTTGTTTTAATTTAATAGTCACAAAATGGTGGCAAAACCAGTCAGTTACTGATACCTTGTTGCAGGTATATAAATGGAAGTTCAATGAATACGTGTTAGGGGCAGAGCTTATCCCTCTAATGAAAGATTTCCATATAAAAGAATTGCAATGATCGTCTTTTGTTTTGTTTTTTTCCAAATAAGAAAGTTTTATTGAGGACGAATTCTCCCTGTTGTTAGTCAGGAAGGCATTCAAAGTGCAATTACAAGAACCTTTTGCCAGACCTTTCTTAGCCAAGTGTTACCATTCATACAGAGTATTTTCCACTGCGAGTAAGTGTTTGAATGAAAAATTTATGAAGTAAATATAATGAGAAATAACTGGCTTGTTTGTTGGAGCATTGTACCCTATGTATGCAAGTTTCTTGGTATGTGACCAGTGTGTTTCTGTCTCTGTGTGGACAAGCCTGTATTTTGTTAAATGAGTGATGCTTCCCCCCCCCCCCTCTGTATGAAAGTGATTGGTGTGTTTGTTTCTATTGAAATATTCTTGGGAGCCAGAGAAGAGAATTATCACAGACCGAAATGCCTATGAAGTACAAACTCTCCTTATTTACCACTATTGAAGTAACTTGTTCTTTTGACTTGGACAAAAAGATTATAATTAAAAATCTGTTAACTTGTGGATAACTTCTTATTTGAATCTTTAAACTACCCATCAAGAAGTGTGTGTGTGTGTGTGTGTGTGTGTGTGTGTGTGTGTGTGTGTTTAATGTTGGGATGCTCTTTTGATGTAGTATTTAGTAACTGAGACACTTCTATAGTTTAAAAGTCAATCTTTAGTTATTTAGAATTAAATATTTAACTAATTGTCTTTGATAGCCACCAAGCTTGCCTTTTAGATTCATATATTGGTAGCTAAGAATATGCTGTAAGTCTAATAATACATTTCTAATCTTAGAATTTACTCTTAACAACATATGTAATTTACAGGACTTTTAGTTCATTGTGTTTACAATTCGATAAGTGACTGGAAAACTAAGCTAAAAGTTATCCATGGGAGAATTATGCTATAATGAGCTAAAAAATACTTATTTCAGTTTTGATACTCTGTCCTATCTCATTCTTTCTCTATTTTTTCCCCAGTATTTGAAAGCCATATTTGAATTGGCCACAAATTCAAATGAATGCTTTTTGCCTCTCTTACCTAAATTTAAAACATCTTTCAAATACTTCAGTTCTATTTCAACATGGCTCATGTAGTCAGTCATTTAAAGGTCTTCCAAAGACTCCCCCTGAGTTAACACATTTACTTCTCTTACCTGCCTTGATACCCCAGATTCTCAATTTTTGAAGGCCAAGTACATTGTCATCCAAGGAAGTGGAACTTCTGAGCTTTCCTGGAGGAATCAAAGCCCTGGAAACAATGGGATAAGTGGGGGCCATGACCTGAAAGTCCTTTTGGCACAAGGAAGGAAATTTTGCTGGAGTGCAGGTTCTAATTCTTGTCATTGGGGACCTCTGACAGAAAGAACTGCTGAATTGGGAGGCAGGATTTGAAGCCAACTTATCAGGAGGTGCTAAAGTGAGCCTTCTCTCCTCCAATTTAATTGCCCAATAGGCTTGGGCCTGTCAGGAATCCTTTCCATTGTTTTATTTCTATGACAAAAAAGAAAAATTAGCACTTTTTTTTTTAAATAAAAGCGAGCCTGTGCATTTATGGAAGAAATATCTGGTTCCCTTTTTATTAGAAGTGTCATTCTTACAAAGTTTCACCTCATCTCACCTGTTGTAGATAAGGCTAAAGAAAGAATGAGGATAAAAAGCTGTGAG
This sequence comes from Sarcophilus harrisii, assembly GCF_902635505.1. Taxonomy (NCBI): domain Eukaryota; kingdom Metazoa; phylum Chordata; class Mammalia; order Dasyuromorphia; family Dasyuridae; genus Sarcophilus; species Sarcophilus harrisii. Next base: position 57,593,226 of record NC_045432.1, on the reverse strand, counting down.
AAACCTCACAGCTAAGATGGGGATGTTTCCCAGGTACAGTGGTCAAATAGTAGCAGACAATGAAAGAACTTGTATTGGGAATCAAGAGAACTCAGTAGTCCTAGGCCCGGCTCTGGTACTCACATGGAGTTTTAACATAAATACATCAGTTCATAGGATTATAGGTCCAGAGCTGGAAAAAAAAATCTCAGACTTTCTTTGCCAATCACTCATTTAAAACTGGGAAGTTAAATGATTTGCCTAACTTGCCTACTTAAATGCCAGTAGGGGCAATTTAAACCCATATCCTATGACTATAGTCTTTTTTTGGCCTCACATTCTGCCTCTTAAAATGAAGGGTTAAATTTAAACTAGATGAATGGGGACCATAGCCAAGGGATTCCACACTGTCTTTATGTCATGGATCTCTGATGAAAATCTTCTATGCACATCTTCTGAAAATCATATTTTTAAGAGCACAAAATATCTAAGATGACAAAGAACTCTTAAGTTATTACAATTTTTTTTCATTTTGAAAAGCAAGGTCATAAGACCCTAGGTTAAAAATCTCTGTTAGATTATCTCTAAGGGTCCTTTCCTAGATCTGACATTGAGCAAAAATAGACTGTTTCTACTCTTAAAGAGGGTCCTCGACTAGACTGGTTCTTGCTATACTAATCCAGCTGAGTTTTGCTTGTTACAAATAAATATTATGGTCTTTTCTCTTTTCCTCTTTTGTATTAGTAGAGAATGTATTTTCCAGTTTGGTGCCAACCTTGGGTAAAATTATAAAATTTATATTCAGTGTCTTCAACTCTCATAATCATTTCTCTACTTTCACGGTATATTATCTGCTCTCTTACCTCCACCCCTACAGCACACATATACAATGCCTAGAATATGAGATCCTTAATAATGCTTATTCATACACACAGTGTTTCTTAAGACACTACTCTAAACTAGGGGTATACAGACAAAAATGAAACCTTCAGTTTTCACTAGAATCTTACGTTCTAAGGAGATGATGGGGAGAGAATGGTGTATTACATGGCCTAAGGAGATAGAAGGAGGATAATATCACTGGGCAGGAACAGTGAAGACCTGTTACAGAATATAGCTCTTGGATCAGAGTCTTGAAGAATCAGGTAACTTCATTTACATTAGGAATTTTAGACATTTGGATATATTGCTTTTCTCAGGATTATCTGCATTTTTTAGGGTAACCCAAGGTAAGGCACTATACTTGTAAAACCAATTCTTTCCCATCTACCCCCACTCTCTGTTCCCTGATATTTTTCTTCCATGTTTTGAATATGTTAGTCTCCAAAGGGCAAGACTCATTGTATACTACCATGAATACTGAAGCTCCTTGGATTGATGTATCTATGTTGGCAACAGACTAGGCAACCATGGAACATCTCTGAGCCCACAGTGAACATGGATATCCAATCTGTTAAGCAATGACAGAACTTCATGCCCATTTCAAATTATAATTTGTTTCTATAGCAAGGGGTAACTGCTAGACAAGGCATTGGTTCCATTGGAATCCTCAGTGTCTAGGGATGGGCCCCTTGCACCTTGGGTGGATACCCTGTGTAGAAATTAAAGGAAAATATGGGCTGAGTCTCCCAGGATGGGCAGGCATGAATGGGTTAGAATTTTCGGGATTGGAAGGAGAGCCAACCCACTTTACAAGGGAGAAAGCTCAGGCTCAAGAAAGATGGGATTTGTCCAGTGTCATAGCTAGAATCAGAGGCCATAGTTTGAATGCAGCCCACCTTCAGTATACCATGATTCATCTCAGATCAGACTTAACATTTAATAGTCATACCCATTTTCTTAGGGTGGAAATACAGATACCAGAACAAATATATTAAGAGATAAATGCTTCTCCAACCATATAGGATAAGTCAAAGAAAAATGATATTGGGTTTTTTTTTAGCCTCTGGGATATTTGCTGTTGATTGAATAAATATATTAAAGATTGATGAGCAGGGGCAGCTAGGTGGTACAGTGGATAGAGCACCAGCCCTGAAGTCAGGAGGACCTGAGTTCAAATCTGTCATCAGACACTTAACACTTCCTAGCTGTGTGACTCTGGGCAAGTCACTTAACCCCAATTGCCTCAGCAAAAATAAAAAAGATTGATGATCAGTAACATCTTTAGTGTGAATTAGTTTATCAAAGATTAATAAATTATCTTCCTAAAAAGCCTGCTTCCCTTAAGTTTCCCCCTTCCTCCAGTGAATTCCAAGTAGGTGTTGATGGGATAAGAATGGGTACAATACTAGTGCCCTGTGGAAGGGATGTTTTATCCTAGAACTATTAGGTAGACAGAGGACAGAACAATTGGGAGGATGGTCTCTGACCTGGAACTGAAGCCTGGACATTTTTTCCCCAGGCTGAACTCCCTTTTTCAGTTGATAACATTTATCTCATCAATCATGTTGGAAACCACCTTCATTTTCAACAGTTTTCTGCAGGAGAATAAATCAGATGGTTCATAACCATCTGAATCTTTTTTTTTTTTTTTTTAACCACCAGGCGGGTGGCATAACCTTGCTATGACTTGTCCTGTAAATTCATCTCTCAAGAAAGACATCCAAATTATTGGGGGAGGCAAAATGAGACATCATACATTGATGGGGAAAAAAACTTCCCAAGACATAATTTAAAACTCATGTCTTAAAATCAAGATTTTGCCTTTTGAAATGGCTTTGATTCAATGTAGTGTGATTTCTCTCAGATATGCATGACATAGCCGAGCCTGCTCTTTCCAGAGAGGCCAAATTGTCACCCTCTCTTACTGGCTGCTTCTAATGTGTCCCAGGGACTCCCCTCAGCTTCTAAGTGCCTTCTCTTTGCAACTCATCAGGAAGTTTACTAAGTGCCCATGTATAACCCAAGGGCCTGTAGATGGTGTAATTTGTGTGTGTGTTTGTGTGTATATACATACATATATATATATATGTATGTATATACACACATACATATAGTGTATATATGTATGTTTGTATATATGTATATACTAAGAAATCCTGGAAGAAAGGTCCTTAAGCCCATAGGTTAATGCTTTAGAATCTTATAGCTGGAAAGGCATCTTAGAGGTCATTTGATCCAACTGTCTCATTTATTCATTCAATATCAATTATCAATATCAATAAAATCAATTATCAAGCTACTGTGTGTTAGTTGTGGTAATTTAAAGACTAAAGCAAAGATTTTCTGCCTTCAAAGGGCTGATCTCCCAAGGGGTCTTGAATAATAGACTTAATTTTGAATCAGTTTTATGGTCTTTCGGAGAAAAGCAACATAAATTAGTCGTTAAAGAGCCAGACTCAAAACCAAGAAAACCCAGATTCAAGTTCTGCTACTGAAAATATTGGTGACCCTGAGCAAGTCAACTCTTACTACTTTGTAAGTTGCAGGGATGGCTGATACAAGGAGTTTCTTCATCCAGATTTTCTATTCTAAAGAAATTATGGCAAACCCCTATCCAACTTGAGGAAATTTTCAGTCTAGCAACGAGTCTGGGTATTCACATAGATTTATGTCACAACTTTCTGAAGACCTCTCTGGTTTAAAATGTCAGTTTAGTATGGTACCTTTAACCCAAGAAATTCAGAAGCTAGAAACCTGTTGTTCCAGGGATGTAAAATACCTCCCTGCAGCAGCTAAGACAAGAGAATCCACCTCTCCAAGTCCTTGAGTTTGTTTTGAGGGGCAAATTTCGACATGTTACTCAATCTGTATTAGCATCCTAGAGCTGAAGGGAACCTCATCTAAACCCAATTTCAGGCAAGTGATGTTTTTTTGTTGTTGTTCTTCGGTTCACAGATACAGAATCCAAGGCCCAGAGAGATGATTTTTCTAGAATAGTACAGCAAGTGTGGGAAAACAGTAGTTTGAAACCAGCTTTTCTTCCTGCTTGTACAGTATATTTTGACTACCATATGTGGCATAAAACTTTAAGTCCCTGATTACTAGAAACTGAGGTAAGAAGAAATTGCAAAGAAGGGATCTTGGAGATCTTTTGGTCTAAGCCTCTCATTTTACAGATGAGAAAACTGAGGCATTAAGTAGCTGTGCCAGGATTTAAATTAAGCATTTCTGTGTCCAAATCCAGTATTTTCCTTTTCACAAGAAGAAAAGTTTTCATCTAGGCCAGTGTTGGACTATTTTTTATTTTTTTGGTTTAGGGGTTGATTTGTTTTCACAAACACACACACACACACACACACACACACACACTCATTCACTCCCACCCACACTTCCCCAAGCAGGAAGATTGTGCTGTCACACATCATTAAACAGTTGATTTCCTCCTTCCTAGAAGCTTATCTGTAATCAACTGAGATATTCAGAAGGATCTGTACAGTACAATTTGTGCAGCTCAAAAACTGGAGAAGAACTGATATACTATTTTTAACAATCTTTTCTTGACCCCATGCAACAAATACACATTGCTTGGCCACCTGTGGATTATTTCAATATTTCAAGAATCCATAATAAAATTGGTATGGGTTCTCATTCCACTGACAGATCACAAGTTTTTTTTTTTTTATTATTATATTCATTTTACAGAGGTAGAAGTAATTTAAAGACTAATCTAGTTCAAAATATATAAGTGAATTTCTATTACAACATTCCTGGCAAATGACTTGCTTCACAAAGTAGATTGTTCCATCCAAGGGCATCTCTAGGAAGACTTTCCTAACATCACGGCTAAATCAACCATTTTTCTATTGCTCTTCATTTTATCCTCTGGGGCCAAGAAATGCCCAAATCAACCCTTTTTCAACCTGGTAACCCTTTTCCGAGCATACTGGATTTGAAGTCGGAAAAACTGGGTTACAATTCTGCCTCTCACTCACTCAGCACTGTGACTCTGAGCTAGTCACTTACTCTGTCTGGCTGTTGGATTCCTCATTTATAAAAAAGCAGTTATTGGACTAGATGACAGCCTTATATGTATGATATCATAATAACTCTTCTTGAATATTATATTTAAACATAGCTATCACATCTTCCCTGAGTCTTCTCCATTCTGTCCGCTGATCCTCATGACTTGTGGTTTTCTTTTCTTCTTTTTTTTTTAAGGTTATACATGTGTGAATATATTAAACATGTTTCCACATTAGTCATGTTGTGAAAGAAAAATCAAAACAAAAGGGGGAAAAGCACAAGGAAAAAAATAAGTGAAAATAGTATGCTTCAATTTGCAGTCGGCCTCTATAGTTCTTTCTCTGGATGTGGTTAGCATTTTCCATCACAAGTCCCTTAGAATTGTCTTGGATCATTGTATTGCTGAGAAGAGTTAGATATGATAGAATTAGTTATGATAGACTTAGTTCTGTCATAGTTGATCATTGCACAATGTTGATGTTAGTTTGCATAGTGTTCTCCAGGTTCTGTTCACTTCACTCAGGATTAGTTCATGTAAGTCTTTCCAGAGTTTTCTGAAGTCCACCTGCTCATCATTTTTATAGCACAGTAGTATTTCATTCATATACCACAATTTGTTCATCCTCAAATGATGGGCATCCCTTTAATTTTCAATTCTTTGCCACCACAAAAAAAAGAGCTGCTATAAACGTTTTGATACATCTAGGTCCTTTTCCTTTTTTATGCTCTTTTTGGGATACAGGCCTAATAGTGATTTTACTCGATTAAAGGATTTACACAGTTTTATAGCACTTTGAGTATAGTTACAAATTGCTCTCTGGACTGGTTGCATGAGTTCACAACTCCACCAACAATGATTAGTGACCCAATTTTCCAACATTTATCCAACATTTATCATTTTCCTTTTCTGTCATAAATCTGTTAGCTGATCTGATAGATGTGAGATATTACCTCAGAATTATTTTGATTTGCAGTTCTCTAGCCAATAAATATTTAGAACATTTTTTCATATGTTTATAGATAGCTTTAATTTTTTCATCTGTAAACTGCCTATTCATATCCTTTGACCACTAATCAATTGGGGTAAATTTGATTCAGTTCTGTATATATTTAAGAAATGAGATTCTTTGTATAAAGGTTTTTCCTTAGCTTTTTGCTTTCCTTGTAAATGTTGGTTTTATTGGTTTTGTTTGTACAAAACTTTTTTAATGCAATGTAATCAAAATTACCCATTTTGTATTTTATAATGTTCTCAGTCTCTTGTTTGGTTATAAATTCTTCCATTCTCCATAGATCCTACAGGTAAACTATTCTTTGCTCTCCCAATTTGCTTATGATACCACCTTTTATGTCTAAATTATCTACCCATTTTGACCTTTTCTTGGTATAGGGTTTGAGCTGTTGGTCTATGCCTAGTTTCTTCCATATTATTTTCCAGTTTTCCCAAAAGTTCTTGTCATATAGTAAGTTCTTATCCCAGAAACTGAAGTCTTTAGGTTTGTCAAAAGTAGATTACTATAGTCATTGACTACTGTATCTTGTGTATGTAGCCTATTCCATTGATCCACCACTCTATATCTTAGCCCCTACCAAATAATTCTGATGGTTGCTGCTTTATAATATAGTTGTAGATCTGGTACAGCTAGTCCTTCTTCTTTTGTATTTTTTTTTTCATTAATCCCCTTGATACTCTTGACTTTTGTTCTTCCAGTTGAATTTTATTATTTTTTTCTAGTTCCAGAAAATATTATTTTGTTTATTAGTTTGATTGGCATGGCACTAAAAAGTAAATTAATTTAGATAGAATTGTCATTTTTATTGTAATTAGCTTGACCTCTCCATGAGAAAGTGTTATTTTTCCAATTGTTTAGATCTGAGTTTATTTGTGTGAAAAGTGTTTTATAATTGTGTTCATATAATTCCTGAGTTTGTCTTGACAAGTAGACTCCCAAATATTTTATATTGTCTACAGTTATTTTAAATGGAATTTCTCTTTCTATCTCTTGTAGCTGGGCTTTGTTGGTAATATATAGAAATGTTGATAATTTATGTGGGATTATTTTATATCCCGAAACTTTGCTAAACTTTTTAATTATTTCAAATAGATTTTAGTTGATTTTCTAGGATTCTCTAAGTATACCATCATGTCATTTGCAAAGAGTGATAGTTTTGTTTCCTCATTGCCTATTCTAATTCCTTTTTCTTTTTCTTTTATTGGTAAAGCTAACATTTTGTTTAATTAATTTCTTATAAAACCATCTCATAATTTCATTTATTAGTTCAATTGTTTTTCTACTTTCAGTTTTATTAATCTCTCATTTGATTTTCAGTATTTTTAATTTGATATTTAATTGGGGGGGTTAATTTGCTCTTTTTCTAACTTTTTTAGTTTCATGTCCATTTCATTAATATGTTCTTTCTCAATTTTATTCATGTAAGCATCTAGAGTTATAAAATTTCCCCTAAGAATTGCTTTGGCTGCATCCCATAAGTTTTAGTATGTTGTTTCATTATTGTCATTCTCTTTGCTGAAATTATTGATTGTTTCTGTGATTTGTTGTTTGATTCACTCATTCTTTATGATTAGATTATTTAGTTTCCTGTTAATTTTTGGTCTGTCTTTCCATGGTCCTTTCTTTCATGTAATTTTTACTGCATCATGATCTAGAAAAGACAATTTTAATATTGCTTTCTGCATTTGATTGTGAGGTTTTTATGCCCTAATACATAGTCAGGTTTTTTTTAATAGATGCCATGTACTGCTAAGAAAATGCATATTCTTTCTGTTCCATTTAGTTTTGTCAACAGGTCTGCCATATGTAACTTTTCTAAAATTCTATTCACCTATTTTGTGGTTTGATTTATCCAATTCTGATAGGAGGAAGTTGAGGTGTCCCCTACTACTGTAGTTTTGCTGTTTATTTTTCCTGTATCTCACTTAATTTCTCCTCTCAAAATTTGGATGTTATACCTCTTGGTGGATATATGTTTAGTATTGATATTACTTCATTGTCTATAGTACCTTTTAGCAAGATGTAGTTTCCTTCCTTTTCTCTTTTAATGAGATCTATTTTTGTTTTTGCTTTGTCTGAGATCAAGATTTCTACCCCTGCTTTTTTTACTTTAGCTGAAGCATAATATATTGTACTTTAGCCTTTTCCTTTACTCTGTGTGTACCTTTCTGCTTCAAATGTGTATCTTGTAAACAACATATTGTAGGATTTTGGTTTTTAATCTGTTCTGCTCTCCTCTTCTGTTTTATGGGAGAGTGTATCCCATTCACGTTCAGAGTTGTGATTACTGTGTATTTCCTCCATCCTATTCCCACCCTCTGCACTGTTTATTCTTTCCCCTCTCCTTTTGCCCTGTCCCTCCTCATCAGTGTTTTTCTTCTGATCACAGCCTCCCTAAATCTACCTTCCCTTCTGTCAGCTCCCTCTCCCTCTTCTTTCCCCTTTCCTTTCCTACTTCCATATGAGATAAGAGAAATTTCTATATTCAATTGAGTTTATATGTTACTTCCTCTTTAAGCCAAATCCAATGAGAATAAGATTCAATGTTCACCCCTCTCCTCTTTCCTTCTACTGCAAGTCTTTTGTGCCTCTTCACGTGATGTAATTTACCCTCTCCCTTTCCTCTTCTCCATACAATCCTTTTTTTTTTTTACCACATTTCTATATCACCACATCAGAGTCAATTTATGTTTATGTATACCCCTTTTAACCACCCTAATAATGAACCCCTTCTAACCACCCTAATAAAGATGTAGTTCTCAAGAGTTTTAAGTTTCATCTTCCAGTTTAGATCCAGATATAAAAATTTAATCTTATTGAATAACAAGGGTTTTTTTTGATTGATGTTTACTTTTTATGTTTCTCTTGAGCCTTATATTTGAAGATTTAATTTTCTGTTCAGTTCTTACCTTTTCATGGGGAAAGTTTGACAGTCCCCCATTTCATTGAATATCCATTTTTCCCCTGAAAGATTATCTCAGTTTTGTGAGTAGTTGATTCTTGGTTGTAATCCAAGCTCCTTACAATTAGGATTGTAATCCTAATGCTTCAGAATTAACATATTCCAAGCCCTCTTATGCTTTAATATAGAAGCTAATGAACCCTGTATAATCTTTTTTAAAAAATAATTATAACTTTTTATTGACAGTACATATGCATGGGTAATTTTTTACAACATTATCCCTTGCACTCAATTCTGTTCTGATTTTTCCCTTCCCTCCCTCCACCCCCTCCCCTAATGGCAAGCCATCTTATACATGTTAAATATGTTATAGTATATCCTAGATACAATATATGTGTGCAGAACCGAACAGTTCTCTTGTTGCACAGGAAGAATTGGATTCAGAAGGTAAAAATAATCTGGGAAGAAAAACAAAAATGCAAGTAGTTCACAATCTTTTCCCAGTGTTCCTTCTCTGGGTTTGCTGCTGATTCTGTCCATAATTGATCAATTGGAACTGAATTAGATCTTCTCTTTGTTGAAGATATCCATTTCCATCAGAATACATCCTCATACGGTATTGTTGTTGAAGTGTATAATGATCTCCTGGTTCTGCTCATTTCACTCAGCATCAGTTCATGTAAATCTCTCCAAACCTCTCTGTATTCATCCTGCTGAACCCTGTATAATCTTTATGGCTTCTTGATATTTGAATTTTTTTCTGGCCACTTGGAATATTTTCTTCTTGACCTGAGAATTATGGAATTTGGCTACAATATTCCTTCAAGTTTTACTTTTGGGGTCTCTTTCAGGCAGTGATTGGTGGATTATTTCAATTACTATTTTATTCTGTGGTTCTAGGATATCAGGGCAGTTTTCCTTCATAATATCTTGAAAGATGCTGTCTAGGCTCTTTTTTTGATCATGAATTTCAGATAGTCCAGTAATTCTTAAATTCTCTCTCCTCTATTTTCCAGATCACTTGTTTTTTTAGTGTGGTATTTTACACTTTCTACTATTTTTTTTTCATTTTTTAAAAATGTTGTTTGACTGATTTTTGATGTCTCATAGATATCATAGACATTCTACCTGCTCAATTCTAATTTTTAAAGAATTATTCTTTCAGTTGGCTTTTGTTCCTCCATTTCCATTTGTCCAATTCTACTTTTTAAGGACCTGTTTTCTTCAGCTGATTTTTTAAAATTTGGGCAGCTGTATTTTTTAAGTAATTGGTTTTTTCAGTCAATTTTTTCCTTCCTTTTCTAAGTTGTTAACTCTCTCTTACATACTTTTCATTTCTTTCCTCCATTTTTCTTCTCTTATTTTATTTTTAAAATATTTTTGAGCTCTTCAAAGAAAGCTTTTTGGGCTTCAGATCAATTCATATTCCCTTTTAGGGTTTCACCTGTAGGCATTTTGACATTGTTGTCCTCTTTGAAATTTGTGTTTTGATCTTCCCTATTGCCATAGTAGCTTTTTTTGATCAGGTTTCTATTTTGTTTCTAGTGCTTGTTTTAGCTTATTTCACGATTTTTAAAATTGAGCTCTGTTCCTGGGCACAGGAGGCACTGTTCCAAGTTTCTTGTGCTGGACTGGGTCATTGATTTTTATGTCCTAGGACATCAGGTACTGGCAGCTCGCCCAATGCACTGCGGTGGCCCAGCCTAGTTGCACCTGTTGTTGCCTGCATTCTGAGGCTGGCAGTTTTGCCTTCTGTGCTGGAACTGGAGGATTCACAATTAGCCTGCTGTGCCACTAGCCTGTTAAGCTAGGATTGAGGGCCCTCAGTTGTTCATCTGTGCTATAGCTATGAGCCTGATGCTATATTGGCCATATACTTCTGGACTGGGCTGCACTCCCTTTTTACCTATGTGGAACAGATCTTTCCTGAAGTCTAAGTTATCTTAAGCTGGACATTTGTTTCACTCTATCTTTTTGCAGGTTTTTTTTCTCTCCAGAATCTGTTTAGAGGCTTGATTTTGTATTGTTTCTGAGGAAAACTGGGGAGAGCTCAGGCAATTTCCTAGCTTTTCTCCACCATGTTGGTTTTGTCCCAACTTGTGGTTTTCTTTTTTCTTTTTTTTAATGATATTTTATTTTTCCAAATCCATGCAAAGACAGTTTTCAACATTCACTTTTGCAAAACCTTGTGTTCCAAATGTTTTCCCTCTCTTTCTCCTCCCTAAAAGAGCAAGCAATCTGATATAGGTTAAACATGTGCAATTATTCCAAACATATTTACATATTCTTCATGCTGAGCAAAAAAGTAATCAGATTAAAGGGGGGAAAAAGAGAAAGGGAAAAAACAAGCAAGCAAACAATAACAACAAAAAAAGTGAAAATACTATACTGTCATCCACATACAGTCTCCACGTTCTCTCTGTGGATGTGGATGGCACTTTCCATCTCAAGACCTTGGATGTGGCCTGAATCACCTCATTGTTGAAAAGAGCCATATCCATCACAGTTGGTCATCACATAATCCTGATGTTATTCTATACAATGTTCTCTTGGTTTTATTCACTTCACAACATCAATTGATGTAAGTCTTTCCAGGCTTTTCTGAAATCAGCCTGCTGCTCATCATTTCTTGAAAAAAATCATCAGGGAACCTTACTCTTATCAGAATTGGTTCAAAGAAGAATTAATATATACACTCAATATGGGTATAGAAATCTATCTTACCCTGAAGGAAAAGAGCAGGGATATAAGAAGGGAAGTGATAAAAAAAGAGGACATATTGGAGGAGGGACTGATTAGTAGCAAAACACTTTTGAAGATGGACAGGGTGAAAGGAGAGAGAGTAGAATAAATGGGGGCAAATACAGTTAACAATAGTAATTGTAAAAAGAATCTTTAAGCAAGTTTCTCTGATGAGATTCTCAAACAGAGGGAACTGAGTCAAATTTATAAGAAAGTAAGCCCTGTAGCTCTCTTTGTAGTGGTCAGAAACTGGAAACTGAGTGAATGCCCATCAATTGGAGAATGGCTGAATAAATTGTGGTATATGAATGTTATGGAATATTATTGTTCTGTGAGAAATGACCAGCAGGATGATTTCAGAAAGGCTTGGAAAGACTTACACTAAATGATGCTGAGTGAAATGAACAGGACCAGGAAATCATTATATAATTCAGCAACAATACTATATTATGATCAATTCTGATGGACGTAGCCCTCTTCAAAAATGAAATGAACCAAATTGGTACCAATAGAGCAGTAATGAATTGTACCAGCTACACCCAGTGAAAGAACTCTGGAAGATGACTATGAACCACTAAGTAGAATTCCCAATCCCTCTATTTTTGTTCGCCTGCATTTTTATTTTCTTTACAGGTTAATTGTACACTATTTCAAAGTCCGATTCTTTTTGTACAGCAAAATAACTATATGGACATATATACATATATTGTATTTACCATATACTTTAACATATTTAACATGTATTGGTGAACCTGCCATCTGGGGGAAGAGGTGGGAAAGAGGGGAAAATTGGAACAAAAGGTTTTACAATTGTCATTGCTAAAAAATTACCCACGCATATATCTTGTAAATAAAAAGCTATAATAATAATAATAAAAGAAAGTAAGCCTTGCCCCAATTGATAAATGATCAAAAGATATGAACAATGCCCAAAGGGCTATAAATTCATGCATATCCTTTGACCTAACAGTACCACTAGTAGGCATGAATTCCAAAAGAGATTTTTCTTTTAAATGAAAAGGGCCTACATATACTTAAAATATTTATAGCAGCTCTCTTCTCTGGGCAAAAAAATTGGAAATTGAGGTAATGCCCATCAATTAGGGAATGGCTGAACAAATTGTGGTATGTGATTGTGATAGAACAGATAAAACATGGAAAGTTTTCCATGGACTCAAGCAAAGAAAAATGTAGTGAACACAAAGAAATAGCAACGTATTGGGATGACCAGCTATAAATGACTGCTATTCTCAGTAGTACAATGATCCACTACTACTCTGAAGGATTTATGATAAAAAAAAAAACATCCTCTCCATACCCAGAGATGGAATTGTGTCTGAATACAGACCGAAACATTCTCTCTCTCCTCCGAAACATTCTCTCTCTCCTCCGAAACATTCTCTCTCTCCTCCTCTCTCTCTTTCCCTTTTCCTCTCCCTCTCTCTGTATTTCTCTCCCTCTCTCTCTTTCCCTTGCCCCCTTCCCTGTCCTCCTTCTAACTTTATTTTTATTGAGGGTTTTTTTTAAATTAAGGTAGAAGATCTATGTTTTCTTCTACAACATGACTTTTATAGAAATGTTTTGCTAAATTTCACATGATTTTTCTTAATGAGAGCTGGAGTTGGGATAAGGGAGAGAATCTGTAACTCAAAAGTTTTAAAAACAAATGTAAAAAATTGCTTTAAATGACTGGGGAAAATATTAAATAAACATACATACATACATACATACATCAATAAATAAATGGAAAAATATTCTTTCCCATCTAGGTTTTTCTAACAGTGTTTCTGCTGGTTCTCCTCATGCCTGTCTGATAGTTCCTTCTCAGTCTTCTTTGCCAAATTTTCATATAGATCACACCTATATAGATCATATCCTATAGATCACACCCACTATCCATGAGTGTCCTTCAAGACTTTGTTGTGGGTAGTCTTCTCCCTCTCTACCATTTCTCTTAGTTATTTCATTATCCCCTAGGAATTCAATTACAATTCTGCAGATGATCTCCAGAGCCTTATCTCTCATCTAGCCCTCATCTGTCCCCTGTCCAATCCTACCTTACCTTAGATTATCTTAGATTATCTTAGATTGTCTTAGATTATCTCCAACTATCTTTCCCTTAGGCACTTCAAGTTCAATGACCTGGTCAAAAGCAAAGCTTTTTATCTTTGCTCCTTAGATATTCTCCTCCTTTCTCAAATTTCTTGTCTAAAGTACCATCATCTTCACAGTTACCCAGATGCCTCTCCTTGGTATATTGTTCAACTTTTCAGTAGAAATTACCTTTCTCACCTAGATTGCTACAATAGCCTTCTCATCAGTCTCTCCCTTTCAAGTCCTTTTCCTTTCCAGTCCATTCTTTAATCAGCTGCCAAAGTGATTTTCCTAAAATGAATGTGAAACCTTGTTATTTTGCCGATTGAAAAAAAATTCCTTTAAATCTCTATTACTTCTTGGATAAAATATAAAGTCCCCTCAGACATTTCTAATTCTTTACAAACTGGTCCCTTCCTACTTTCCAAGACTTCTTAAATTTGACTCCTCTTTATGGATTCTTATGATCCATCTCTACCAGGCCACTTGCTTTTATTTACACACAATGCTCCATCTTCCCTCTCTGTGCCTTTGTATTGTAAGAATTTTTAAGCAAGTTTCTCTGATAAGGTCCCATGTCTAGGATTCTCTCCCTCCTTATCTCTACCTCTTAGTTTTCCTTCCTTACTTCAAGATTAAGCTCAAAGCCCACCTTCTACAGAAAGTCTTTTCTGGTTCCCATTCCCACTTCTTCCCATCTGCGATGAACTTCCATCTTCTCTGTATCTTGTGTGTTTTTAGTTATTTACATGCCATCTCCTTGATAAGCATGTGGTCTCTCTGTCAGCAGGGGTAGTGTTTTTGCCTTTCTTTGTATTTATGACGTTTAGCCCAGTGTTTGGTACATAGTAAACATTTAATAAATGCTTTGTAACTGACTGATACCCAAGTCTCACTCTTGCCCAATTCCCAAGATATATTTGCTGTTTGACACTTATTTCTACAACATGCAAGGATTCCATTTTTCAATGTTTTATTTTTCCAAGTACTTGTAAAGATAGTTTTCAATGTTTATTTTTGTGTTCTTTGTGTTCTAAAACTTTGTGTTCTAAATTTTTCTCCTTCTCTCCCTTACACCCTTTTAAACATATTTTCATATTTGTCATATTGTGCAAGAAAAATTAGACCCAAAAGGGAAAAACATGAGAAACAAACAAAGGACAATTTTGAAAATATTATGTTTCAATCCACATTCAGTCTCTATCATTTTCATTCTGGACGTGATTGGTATTTTACATGCCAAGTTTATTGGAATTGCTTTGAATCACTGCATTGTTGAAAAGTATGAAGTCCATCACAGTTGATCATCACATAATCTTGTTGTTGTTATGTACAAAGTTTTCCTGGTTCTGCTTACTTCACTTAGCATCAGTTCATGTAAGTCCAGGTTTTTCTGAAATCATCCTGCTGATTGTTTCTCATAGAACAATAATATTCCATAACATTTATATAGCATAACTTATTTTGTCGTTCTCCAACTAATGGACATCCACTCAGTTTCCAGTTCCTATATAAAGGGCTGTCACAAACATTTTTGCACATGTAGGTCTTTTTCCCTTTTCTATTATCTATTTGGGATATAGACCCTTTAGTGAGAATGCTGGGACATACATAGTTTTATAGCCCTTGGGGCATAGTTCCAAAGTGTTCTCAAAAGTGGTTGGATCATTTCACAACTCCACCAACAGTGTATTCATATTCCTGTTTTCCCACATTCCCTCCAACTTTTATCATTATCTTTTCTTACCATCTTAGCCAATCTGAGAGATATGAGGTAGTACCTAGAGTTGTCTTGATTTGCATTTCTCTAATCAATTGTGATTTGTAGCATTTTTCCACAAGACTAGAAATGGCTTAAATTTCTTCATCTGAAATTGTTTATAAGTGATTTTATTTTTGAGGAGTAAATAAGTCATAGGATTTGGAGCTGGAAGACATTTTGAAGATCATTTTGTCCCACCCAGTCGTTTTGCTGATAAGAAAACTGAGGCCCAGGGAAAGTAAAGTGGCTTTAGCAAAGTCAGAGTTGGACATCAAAGTCAGTATTGGCACTATGACTTGCTCCTTTTAAGGGTAGTCTTGTGCCAAAAAAGGTGACTAGAGTGTTACTTGAATGGCAATTTGAAGGTTTTCCTGGCCAAAAATATCCCCCATTAGCCACCACTATCTCATTTTAATCCCTGAATTTAACCATTAGGGATCCTGTTTTGTGTGAAGGGCACTGATGTACAGGAATATCTTTTTTAAATCTACCCTTTCTTCAAACAACAGCAGAGTATGCTATAATCATCATAAGGAGCAAAGGATCATAGATTTAGAGTACCAAGGAACTTGAAGGTCATCGAGGCCAACCCCTTCATTTTACAGATGACATAGAGAATATAGCCTGCCCAAAGTCCGTAGGAGTCAGAGCTGAGATTGAAATCCAGGTTTTCTGACCTAAATTTAGCATTCTTGTCACTATTTCATACTATCTATGGGAGTAGAGGAGAAGGAGGGGAAGAGACAGATAGACAGAGGGGACCAGCTATCCCAGAAAGCCTCAGTTTTTCCAAAAGAGAGTTGGCCAGACCCCCTCCCTCAATAAAATTTTGTATGCTCTCAGAGAAGTCTCTGAGCTAGTTTTTCTGATATGAATTATCTAGTCAAATCTTGAAAGGTTATGTCACCCAAAATGGAAAAGAAGAGAGCCTTGGAACATGCTGTACCGGATCGTGGGAAGGGTAAACCTGGCCAGGAACTTTCTAGATGGATAGCCCAGCATAAGGACATTAAGACCCTGGGGATATGAAACCAGAGGCAAATAGGTACAGAAGGGGTGGTGGGAGAAACATCAAAAACTTAGTTTGCAATTTGCCTGAGGGCAAACTCTGTTCAGGTGTAGCATTAATATGCACACAAGAATAATATAAGGAAAAGAACAGTGCACCTGGAAGGCAGTAAACTTGAGTTGGCATCTCTGTTCTACCAGCGACCACTTGTGGCACCTTGGACAATTTGATTTCTCTCTCTGCGCCTCAGTTTTTTCTTCTCTAAAATGGAAGATAATCACATTTTTGGTACTTTATTTCCCAGAACTATTTAGAGAATCGTGTCAGGTGTGCATGAAAGTATATTATGAATCCCCCTGCTCTGGAAGCATTAACAATTATCAATTCTGTAGAAGCAGTGAAAGGCTTCCTGGTTGGTTGCAAGTAGCAAATGTGAACAAGAAAATTTCCCTTAAAATTTATGGGAAATCCCAGTTTGTCCATCCTCAGTGAGATCACTTAGTTCCAGTCTGTGAGCAAGCACTGAGACAAATTGATATGACCTGGAAGTTGATAAAATCTTTGACAGTTACACCGACCTTTTCTTCAATGACTTGACAAATGTGCTCCCTTTTAAAGGCCCATATGGGCCCCAATCTCTTATTCTCTGCTGACAGGGCCCTGTTTCCCAGATGAAGTGCTAATGATTCTCCAGCTTTCTACTGCTTTGGGGCAGTAGGGGCCTTAATTGATTAATGCCAGAAACAAGGCTGGATATATAATAACCTGAAGTGGGGTCCTGCTAGAAATCATATTTCAAAGTTGTGACTTCTCCAGTTACAGCCCCCCTAATCATCTGACCACTGCTTAATCACTCAAACTTTGTAATGGAAAGCGACATTTCCAAAAACTTCTGCCTGGGAAGAAAATGAGTTAAAAGGAATGCAATTATAAAATACCCATGTTTTGATATTGCAGAATTAAAATGCCTGGTTGACGCTTGCTATTGACTGTTGAATGACTGAATTCATTAAAGTGGAAGAGCAGATCTAGTCATTGCAGTCAATGTGCTATGGGAAGGAATTCTTCCTTTTATCTATTTATCTATCTATTTCCTGAGGCAATTGGGGTTAAGTAACTTGCCCAGGGTCACACAGCTAGGAAGTGTTAAATGTCTGAGGTCTGTTTTGAACTCAGGTCCCTCCTGACTTCAGGGCTAGTGCTCTATCAGTGCGCCATCTAGCTGTCCTAGGAACTCTTCCTTTTACCAGGAATACCAACAGAAATCTTATAGGGCAAAGGCAGTCACTGAAAGCACAGGGAGGAATAGTATTGTTCCAGGTATCAGAGTGCCAAAAGTCTAGTCCTGCCCCTGCCAACAACCATGGGACAGTTGTTTCCCCTCTCTGAGCCTCAGTTTTCCCTGTGTGTTAAATGAGGATAATCACTTTCACTCTCTATTTCCAAGACCAAAGTGTTGGATGAGACTCCAAGTAGTGATTGTGATCTGTGAGGTGAAGCAAACCACTTTCTTTCTTCACCTCAAACCCAACATCAAGGAAGGGTAAACTTACTGTCAAGGTAATTGGGCTTCTTTTAGCTATGGAATTTTTTGAGTCTATGAAAATCCCAAGTTCAAAAGGGGACATAGACAAGGACAGTGTTGGTAGTTCTGCGTTAAAGAACACCAAACTGTATGTAATAGATACTCATGGTTTTATACAGAATCCTCTTTTTCTGTTCTTTGAATATAGAAATGTGCATGTGTATTTATTTTTCACTTTAATAATAAAAAAATTAAAGGAAATAAAAAGAAAAGCCATTCCATGGGTAATTTTTAGGTAATGAAGTTCTTAGATTTGTAAAGATACCATGTACATTAGACAGTTTTACAGCTTCTCTTTCTTTCAGCTTTCATTCTTTCCTTTCCTTATTAACTCTACAGATGTAGGGGCTTTAGACAGTTTACAAAGCCTTCCACAACCCACTGTCTGGTTGGAGCCTAATAGCAACCTAGGAAGGCAGACAAGATAGGGATCATAGTCCCCTATATCACAAATGTATAGCTGGAATAGATAAAATGATTTGCCCACTGCCAAACAGCTGCTAAGTGGCAGGGCTCAAACTTAAACGCAAGCCTTCTAACTATGTCCACTATGTTTTCCACTATCCACTACCACTATCTCTATAGGCTTTTGTGTTTTTCAAACCAAATCATAGCCAGAGAACAAAAACCAATTGCACAATGGAATTTGGGCACAAAGTTAATGTAAACTCTTATATTACTTCTATTTAAAACTTGTTTGCCCACTGTGAGAGAATTCAGGCTTTGTGTTATCTCCTGACCTTTATGTCCGGGAAAGGAAACTATAAAACTACAACTTTCAAGGGAAGCATTTCATCTTCTAATCTGAGGAACATCAAGGTTTCCAGAAAAAAAAAATTGATACAGTCTTCCCAGAAGAAAATGACATGTTTGGATTTGGGGGGTTGGGTTTCTTTCCTTGCAGAAAAAAAATGTTAAGAAACCTCCTTGAAAAATATGGAAAGTTTCCTGTGTAATACCTTTGACTTCTTGGCATTAGAACATTAGCCGAAAGCGGTCTTCAAGATCGTCTAGTTAAAGTTCTTGCCAGAATCACATAATCTCTGAGTTGAAAGGGACCTATGAGACTGTTTAGTCTTACCCATATGGAAGCAAGAATCCTCAGCAATTGGTCACTGAGAATCTCCCAAATGCAGCCCATTCTATTTTTGGACAGCTGTAATTGTTAGGAAATGTTTCCTTACGTTGAGCCAAAATCTGCTTCTACAACTTTGACCCATTGCTCTGACTTCTGCCCCTTGAAAGCAAAAAGAATAATTCTCATCCCTCTTTCACAGGACAACCCTTGAAATACTGTATTCTCTTCTCCAGGCTAAACATTTCCAGTTGCTTCACCCAATCTAATAGCATGATCTCAAGACCCTTTACAATCCTAGTTACCCTCTTCTTGTTCCTTTCTGGCCTATCCAGGCTTTTCCTAAAAGTTGATTTTTTTGTATTCAGTTCAGAACTGAATGATATTCCAGATGAGGTGAGATCAAGACAGAGTACCCTGGAATATTACTTCCTTTGTTCTGGATTCTTTGTCTCTCTCCCAGTGTAGCCTGAGGTTGCATTTGATTTTTGGCTGCCATATCACACTTTTTGACTCTTGTGAGTCCACTCAGAATCCCAGATGTTGTTCAGACAAATTGCTCACTCTGACTACCTTTTTCTATATTTGTGAAATTGAATTTTTCAGTCCTTTCAGTTTTCAGACTTTACATTTATTCTTTTTCGATTTCTCCTTAGTAGATTTGCCTTAGTACTGTAACCTGAGATCTTTTTCCTTCTTCTTCATTATCCAGAAGAGGAAACCAAAGTCCAGAGAGGTAGCAATTATTTTTTCTCTTTTTTGATTTTGTCTTTAGTCCAGTCTGTGAACATGAAGACAAATGATTTCTGTGGACATATGGGATGCAGATGGCCAGTTGGAAGGTGCCGTGGACATATAGCATGTGACCAAAAGGTGAAGGGCCACCTATTCAAAGGTTTGAATTCTATCTTCCCCAACTAAGCTGTTTTGATAAAAGAAGTAGACTGTTCACTTTTACTCATTTTGAGACAGGCTTTTCTGGATGCTGTAATAGCTTCAAAATAGGTTGAGCTTTCTCACCTCCATCTAGTGAAGTTTCCTCACCCGAGAACATTCAGACATGTCAGGGCTACCAAGATTTTATGAAAAAAACACTATTCTATTTAGGAAAACTAAAAATTCATGAAATGGTTCTTAGAAGTTCACCTGAGAGTCTTCATTCAACATATATTTATGAAGCAAAGTCCTAAGTCCCAGGGAAGTGATGATATAATGGAGCATTTACTTATTAAGCACTTATTATGTGCAAAACATTGTACTAAGCTCTGAGACTCCAATAATCCTCCTTTCAGTGAGTTCACATCCTAATGGGTGGGGTAACACATATGGAAGGTTTCAAGTGAAAGCTGAAAAAAAAGCATCATAGTTGGAAAAGCTTCATGGTTCTTATAGTATAGTGGCAAAGCTACTAAGAGGGTAGATAATACTTCTTCTTTAATGATAAAATGATCAGTTCCTGGTGTGGACTCATTTGCCAGTCCCAAGGACTTTAGTGGTAAGAGCTTTCCTTTCTGGAGGTTTAGAATGTATTGTTCCCTTCAGGAGCAGCTACCCTCAGGAGCTCTCCTCAAGGATCGCTTCTCCAAATGATGGCTGAGGACACTGAGCTGAAAACATGACTATTCCAAAGTCTCTTAGGTCTAGGGTCCTGGGACGCCTCCATTAGGTTTGGAGGGAAAACACTGGTCAGAGTGGTACGGATGATTTGACTTGTGTGACACAAATGGCCTCCTGTCTCTCCCTCTGAGTGCCTCACTGTTTTAGCCAGGCTGGCTTATGTATCCTGAGTGTGGAAGTGGGTTAGCATTTGATGAGAATGTTTGGCCTCTGCTTCCCAGCATCAGCTTCCACTGATAATGGCAATGAGGGCTGAGCTGGAAGTGTGACTGGTGGGAGTCACCTTATAAGGGAGAGAGAAAGGGGAGGTGCTTGCGAAGATGGCATATTTTAAAATCAGCCAGAGTCAGGAATTCAGGTTAGGGGAAAATCGTCAATCTTTATTCTCAGTGAAGAAAGATCCGAGGTGGAAGGGAATCGGCAATAGCAATGTGTACAGCTGAGTCAAGAAGCCACAGGACCAGCAGCTACAAGCATAGAACCCAGGCCCAATCTCTCCCAGCTTCTCTTCCTGTCTCTCCCTCTGCCTCCACCCACCAAAATCGTCATTTCCTATACAACACATTAGGACTTGCACAGAGAGTGGGCGGGGTCATTCTTTATCCAATCATGTATATTAATAGAGTATAGTCCAATTACTATTTAGCCTCAGTACTTGGGACCTCAGTGCATCAACTCAAACCTCAGCCCATTACAGGTGCTGCCACTCCCAGCAGTATCTTGCCCATCTGATCTTTGGTGGCAGTTTGTCAGCAGCTGTTGTGGGAGGTTATGAGGTCGGTGGGCTTTATTATTTCACAATGATTTCTCTCCTCTGTGATGGATGTGGGGAGCTAAGTTAGAAGTGGATCTGATGGTTTGAAGACACTGCTATTCCCAAGGTTCTTGGGTTCGGGGCCCTGGGCTATCTCCTATCACGATCTAAAGGAATATGATAGTTAAGGTGATAGTGATTGTTTGACTTGCCTGGCACATGCTGCCTCCTGTCTCTTCACTTAAAATGCAGGATAAGAGATAAGAAATCTCTACTACTAGCAGAGAAGTATGAACAAAATAGGTGACTCAGAAAAGGGATTGAGTGATCAGAGAAGGCTTCATGGAAGAGGTAATTACTGAAGTGGCATCTCGAAGGATCCATCCACAATATTTAAAGTCTAAAAGGACCAAGCCCCTCATTTTCAGACAAGGAAACAAAAGTGCTGGATTTGATGGAAGAGGACTTGGGATTAAATCCCAGTCCCACTACCATCTTTGTGACCTTGCCCTTCTGACCCTTGAAAATGAAGGATTTGGACTAGAGACTGATACCCTTTCCAGTGCTAAATCCTGTGATCTGAATTATTTCTATAGTCACAGTCCTCTGATATTCAAACACAGTGCTTTTTCCAAGACACCTTATTTCAACAGAGATTTGAAACTGAAGGGTTAAGGGAAGGAGGTAAAGATTTTACTCACAAAGATGTGGAAGAACTTTTGGGCCTGTATTTCTCCAGGAAGTGTTTGGTATGTTTATGAAGGCAGATTCAATGCCTGCCTTCATCTTTCCTCCCCATGATTGAATGACCAGTGCCAAACCAGTGTCTAAGTCAGTGATGTACCCACAAGTAGAAGAAGCAGAGCCAACACTCAGTCCCATCAGTGAAGCCTTAGTTCTTTTTTTTCAGGTAGATTCTTGTTTACCCAAAAAGGTATGTTCTGTGTGATTAATTTCTCCTTTTTCAGATTTCCTATCAAATAGCAATCTCAGTGAGTAAGCCTGATAACAAGCTACTGGCAAGCTAGTCATAACTGAGACATCTCCAGTGCTTAACTCTCATAGCTCCCATTCCCAGTGTGGAGAGAAGGCAGGCAGGAAAGGTGGAAGAGAAAGTTGCTTGGGGCATTTACTCCAGGAAAAAGGATGGACCAGACTGTGAATGAAATCCCAGATCCTTTGGAGCAATTTTATTCCCCATCCCCTGGTCTATCCTGGATCACCATAGGACAGCCTTTCATTTGAAACCCACAAACTACAGCACGTGCAAGTGATTGGTTATTTGAAAATGTTAGTAATGGCATGGGGATCTGTAGTCTAAAACCAAGAGATTCCATTTCACTTGTATTCTTATGAGAGTGAATCCTAAACTGTGAGAGTAAAAGCTCAATTACGATCTCCTTTTTTTAAGTTCCCATTGTGTTGATGAGAAAGTTCAGACAAAGATTTTCACAAGTCTCAAGCAGCCATCTCACCTACCTTCCATCTTAAGATTGGGTGGGTCTTACAACTCTTATGAGAAACCAGATGTCACCAGACATAAAATGTCAAAACATGGTGTGCCTGTTGAGTGACCTTGGTGACTCAAAGTTTATTTGTTTGATCTTTTCCTTTTAAGAGAAACTATTACAACCTTAACTTTATGTAAATTCAAATTACTGTTGTTTCAATAATGTCCTAAAAAGGTGAATTAAGATTCTTAGGAGATGATAGATTTACCACATAATTACTTTGGGGCCTTTACACAGAGGACCTATTATTTTAAAGTTCAATGTGAACTAGCTATACCATTGCTTTCATAAAAAACATGGGAAATCAGGAAAAGTTAGAGGTTTCTCTAGCACTTTGGGCAGTATCAAAACACTAATAAATGTCACCTGATATTTAGACAATATCATTTAACTGGGTGGAACTGCTGTAACCTCAAGGTGGGTACCCCATCACCACCACCCAGGTTGTCTTTGCTCTTGTTTTGAATAGGAACCCAAATGTTTCCCTCTCCAACAGTTCTGGTGTAGCCCTGCCTATCATGTGCTTGATGTGAACCCTTTTTCAACGTGATAGAAATTTTAAGGGTGAAGGGAGAAAGTAAGTAAATTAATAAGAACAAGCAAGAGAGAATCAAAATCCATTTCATGAGCATTTATTAAGCTTCTGCTATGTGCATGCCCATTCCAAGCTTGTATTGGTCTGGTCAGCCACAGTTGGACATACTGTAACTTGACTCCAACATAGCTATATCATTTTGGTCCTCTTCAAGAAAAAAGGACAATGACCAACCACGTGTACTGTACTGTATTAAACAATGGAAATACAAAGGCAGATTATAGGATTTAGGGCTAGAAGGATTATCAAAAATCATCACTTTGGAAAAGAAGTTGAGGGCCTGAGAGAGAAATTTACTTCTTCGGGGTCTTCTTAGGACCAATATTTGAACCTATGTTTTCTGATTCTAGAACCAGAACTTTTCCCATTGTGCCACAAGAAAAAGAGGGAAGAAAAGATTGAAATTGGGGGCTTAAAATAGTTCTTCCATGCCTACTGGGCCTCCTCCATCAGTGCAGATTTGGATAGAGAAGAAGCAGAGGGGCAGCTGGTAACTGCATCGAACACGGGGCAGTTAGTCACACCAGTGGTGTGTTAATTGAATTACCTTTGACAGTGAAGCGCAAACCTAGTGGGCGATCTCCTAAAGAAAGCTGATGAATGGGTTGCCGAAAATCAATTACCATCTTGGCGGCGTTGAGCTGCGTCAGGGCCACATCCTGCTGCTTTGTGGGGGGACCAGCAACTGATTGGAGTGATGGCAACAAATGTGAGATGGAAGGAAAGCGTACAGCCTCAACCGTAGCTGACCGACCTCTGCTGCCCAACTTGAAAGAAAAAACAGGAGTCAAACAGGAGCTGTAAGAATGACAGTAAATCACTAGAGCTCTGTTTGTAGCATTGATATAGGATGCTTTCCAAATGCTTCATTAATCCTTGGCAGTATATTAAAATGAGACACAGAAAAGTCGATGGCCGGTCATGAAGCTGATAGAGCATGATTGAAGAAAAGGGAACATCTGCTAGCTCTCGTTCTGTTTGGTGAGGGGTCTGTAGTGAATTCCTTGGATGGGGGATGGCAGAGAAGAAAATGATCTGTTTAGTATGGGATATAGTTCTCTCCCCTCTTCTGTGGACAGTTTATCATTACAAAGGGTTTTCTTTCCCCCTCTTTGACTGTTTGTTTCCTATTTAAATTACTTATCGCCACCCTTAACCCCATCTAAAAAAAAATAACTTGACCTCTGTCTCGTTGCAATATGATTCCATGTGCGGCAAAAGGAAACCCATGTAATAAGGCCCAGATGCTATAGATAGTACAATTCAGCACCCCAAATTATATTTGAGTAATTTGAAGGTCATAGTATAAACCTGCAAAAGCTAGGAAATGAGTCTGCTTTTTCTTGCTTAGCCCTTTATTGTGTTCAAAAAGAAAAGAGAATCCAAAGTGAATACCAAGAAGTATTTCCTTCCAGTTTGTTTCTGACCCTAAGGCTTAGCCTTAAATTTTTAGTAAGCCTAAAGGTTACTGAATCCATTATACAGAAGAAGAAATAGAGGCACAGAGAGGAAAATGACTTGCCCATTGTGAACAAAAACAAACACCCAATGTGGCCCCAGGTAAGCACACTTGAAGTTGCAACTGATTTTTGAGTTACTGGTTCATTCAACATAGAAAAACTTACCATAGGCATTGGTTTTTAATCTATCCATGGGCATAGCACGATAGATATTATTTTTCCTATTTAACAGATGAGGAAACTGAGATTTAGAGCATTTAAGAGACTTGTTCAAGTTCACAAAGATATGAGGTCATAGAATTTGGAGCTGACAGAGTCCTTACAGAATATCTAGTCCAACTTATTTTACAGATAGGAAAACCAAATCTAAGAAATGTGAATTATTTTGCCTAAAATCATGATGGTGCTGAATTGCAGTGCCAAGACTCAAACCAAAGTCCAGTCCTCTTCCTTCTAATGATATAGTGCTGACTTATAGATATGTCATCTTTCCCAATGGCTTCAAAGCCATGAGCAAAAGAATTTTATTTAATTAAATTGAAATTGAGACTGCGATACATTTATTAGAAAAACAGAAAGGAAGTACCATTCAGTGATGTCTGTCCCAGCAAGGGGAGGGAAAAGGGGGGAGAAACTGTGATGATATAAAGAATCAAAATGCTTTAGCTCTCCATGCTGGGTCGTCATATTGGAAGGATGTGTTTGTCTTGTGTGGGGCTAGAGCTGTTGGAAGGCTTAAAGGTTATCTAGTTGAAGAGTCTATCCCATTATGAATACAAGGGACAGCATAGTTTAGAGGAAAGAAAATAGACCTTAGAGGTAAAAGTTTTGGGTTTGAGTTCTGGCTCTGTCACTAACTAGCTTTGTGATCTTAGGCAAGTTATTCAGTGCCTTAATTTCCTCTGTGTTCTTGGAGAATTAGAAGGGATTTCAGAGCCAGTATAGCCCGCCCCCTCATTTTACAGATGAGGAAATTGAGGCCTAAAGATGTCAAGTGATTTGTCCAAGATCTCCATGGGTTAAACATCAGAGACCAGATTGAAATTCAGGTCCTCGGATTTAAAATCCAAATATATGCCATCGTGTCACTCTTGGAAGATTATTTACCCTTCCTTGCTTATATAGGGTTCTTGTGAGGGTCAGAGTGTTTGTGACAGTGGCCTTCCTCTATGCTGTCCCTACTCTTGAGTCCCTACTCTCATACTAGCCCAAGTTATTCCTGCCCAGAGGGAAACCATTATCAAAAATTCATTCACATGGGGCAGCTAGATGGTTCAGGGGATAGAGCAGCCCTGGAGTCAGGAGGACCTAAGTGCAAATTCAGCCACAGACACTTAACACTTACTAGCTGTTTACACAGCTATTGTAACCCTGTGCAACTGACAACCCCAGTTGCCTCAGAAAAAAAAAAGAAAGAAAGAAAAGGAAAGGAAAGGAAAGGAAAGGAAAGGAAAGGAAAGGAAAGGAAAGGAAAGGAAAGGAAAGGGAAAGGGAAGGGAAGGGGAAGGGAAGGGAAGGGAAGGGAAGGGAAGGGAAGGGAAGGGGAAGGGAAGGGAAGGGAAGGGAAAGGGAAAGGGAAAGGGAAAGGGAAAGGGAAAGGGAAAGGGAAAGGGAAGGGAAGGGAAGGGAAAGGGAAGGAAAGGGAAAGGGAAAGGGAAAGGGAAAGGGAAAGGGAAAATTCACTCACACTTAGGTTTTAGGATGTCATGTTAAGAATGCTAACTGCCCCCTTCAGGAGGCAATAGAGGGACAGTGTTTATCCCAGAGGAGTGAAGCACTAATTGTGAGATTTCAGATATTTTGATGATAGTCATAAAGATAGCAGAATTTAGAGTCCAGGGGATCATAGTTTTTAAACTTGCTTTACACTGGTAGATAACTGATGTTCTCTTGCATCCATGGGAAAGGCTGGCCTTACTTCTCTGAAGTATGGACTTTTTCCTCAGTAGCCCATGAAAGCAGTACTATTCTAGTGTGGGCTGTAGTCCAAATTTAACCTCAAAGTCCTTCACTGCTTCTACTCTTAATATTAGAATTGTCTTCTTTTTATATGTGTCCTTGTAAGATGTGAGCTCAAGCCAAAGGGCTTTGGGAAATGGTGCTGTGTTGTAAGGGCTTCTTATTAACCACACATCTACAAAGTGTCTCCTGTGTTTGAGGTTCTGTTTTAGAGTTGAGAATGCAAAGCTGGAAATGGACATTGTCCCTGTATTTTGAATACACAGCTAGCACTTACCATAGTGCCTGGTCCTTCAAAATCTGACCCCAACCTACCTTTTCAGCCTTCTCTCACCTTTTTCCCTTGATAGTGTCGAAACTCCAGCCAAACAGGACTCTTCATTTGCTGACTTCTGCTGTCTCCAGCCTCTACGAATTTATTAAACCCATGAGCCTTTGCCTATTGACATTTTTCTCTTTAAGACCCAGCTCCTCCTCCTTCATGAAGCCTTCCATTTCAAATGATCTCTAACATCTTAAATTTTCCAATAGCATTTTAGTCAAGCATCAAGTAGTAGAGAACCACTGGAGACTCTTGAGCAGAGAAGTGACACAGGTGAATCTATGCTTTAGGAAGGTGATTCTGTCATTTGAAAGGCAGCTTTATTACTTTGTAGTTACACTTCACTTTTTACCCCAAATGTAGATCCACCGCACTTGACGGTTCTCATCTCATACCCAAGCCTAGGCCCCAAATGACTCTGGATCATCTTTCAGACATCAAATTTACCCTCCAAGGATTAATATTCTTCACCATCAAGAATGGTAAAAAAAAAT
The DNA here is from genome assembly GCF_902635505.1 of Sarcophilus harrisii. Taxonomy (NCBI): domain Eukaryota; kingdom Metazoa; phylum Chordata; class Mammalia; order Dasyuromorphia; family Dasyuridae; genus Sarcophilus; species Sarcophilus harrisii. The sequence continues at coordinate 57,565,448 of NC_045432.1, read as the reverse complement.
ACTAATTCAAACTCTCCGGGAGAAAATTCTAAATAGGTTGAGAACAATAGCCAACTCCCTTCCATACCAGGCATACTCTACCCCCAACTCATGGAAGAACAAGGGGAACCTACAAATGGGAGTAGAGAAGTATTGATGACAAATCCCACCTCCTCACAATTTGGAAGAAATCCAACCTTGAATGTCAGGAATTTAAGCCCACTTTGACAGGAAAAGGGGAAGCTTTGAAGGTTTTTGGTCAATAGAATTATGTGACTAGAACTAAGTTGTAGGAAAATTCACCTCATAGTTATGTGCAAGACAGCGAGAGTGAACTCATTCTGAGGATGGGGCAGAGCCACACTGCAAATAGGTCACTGCATTCTGTAAATCAAGCACTCCCTACTGAGCTCCAGAAATAGTTGTTCTTAGGTAAAGTCCAACTCTTCATGACCCCATATGGGATTTTCTTGGCACATTTACTAGAGTAATTTACCATTTCCTTCTCTAGCTCATTTGACAGATGTGGAAACCGAGGTAAACAGGGTTTGGTGAGACTTGCTCAGGGTTACACAGTTAAGAAATATCTCAGGCAGGATTTAAACTGTTTGTGACTCAAGCTTGGTGATCTATCCACCGAGCCACTTTGCTACTTAACCTATCTCTGAGGGGTAGAGGAAGATTCGACTGTGGTCAGACAGAATAACGTCCCCAGATGAAGAGTAAGCCCAAGAAGCCCAAAGCTGGACATAGGGAAACAGTGGGTTGGGAGCTCTGTATGATAGTGTGAAAGTAGGATGAGATGGGAGCTCAGTCTGCCACATTGGAGTTGGCAGAACACCTACACTGATCTTGGGCCAAAAATCAGAAGCTGAATTTCAAGGGAGAGGGAAGTGGAGGAGAGAAGAAGGCATGATATAAGGGGATTCAAATTGAATCACAAAGGTGGGGGAACTTGGGTGGATGGCTTCTTTTCATTAAAGTAGGAGGGAAGATCTTGCTACCGGCTGGGAAAGTATGGTGAGAAAGCTTGTGGAAAGAAGGTAAGATTTGGAATAGTGAATTCTAAGAATGCAAGAGTTAATCATCAGGGGAAATAAAATGATTACCTCATGGCATCAAGGTTCTAGTACAAGACAAAACAAATTGTTAGCTAACTCATCTGCTATAATTGCATGATTTTTCTCCAGCCGTATTCAGCAGCAGAAAAATAGATCTGGGGAGAGAAGATGGTGCAAGTAATCCACACTTGGGGTTTGTCAAGGTGCTAGACGTGATAGAACAACAGATAGCATACTCAAAAGAAACAGGAGAAAGGGGAAAGCAGAAGATAGCTGTATATTTAAAAGCTGGACTCATGTGGAGAACACAAGAACCAGAGGGAACAGGCATGACAGAGAGCATTTGTGTGAAGATCACTGGAGGCAGGAACAGAAGCAATATTGCCATCAGAATATATTACAGACCACCTAGACAGTGAGAGGAAATGAGGAATTTGGAAAACAGAGCACAAACCTGGCCCAGAGGCCTGTGCTAGTGATGGGGACTTCAATTATCCAAACACCTGCTGGGCTTCTTTCTCTTTCTCTCTCTGCTGAAAGCAAAGCAGCTAATAAATTCTTGGCTTGAAAGATAATAATTTCATCCTTCAAAAAGTAGAGAAAGCAACAAGAGAAAATTCTGTTTCACATCTGATTCTTATCGAAGAGGAACCAGCTGCTGGGGTAGAAACATGGGGAAACTTGGGAGGGGGGAAGAGATCTCTTTCCTTCTTAGATTTTGTGACAAAAAGAAGAGGAAAACTAAGCATTATCTGATATACACTTTAGATATTTGGAGAGAGAAGATGACAAGGAGTTCAGATAAGGGGAAGAGAGAGAAATAAAGGAATGAAGGACAGGAAACAGAATTGCAGGGATGTGAAACCTTCGAGAAGGAATTCTGATTACTATCTATCATATCTATCTATATCTATCAATCATCAACATCTTTACACATATATGTGTATGTATTCTGAGGAGGAAAAAAGGGTACCTTTCTAACAAAACTGATGTGGATACTTGAGAGAATGTAATGCATCCTTAAAAAACCCTCACTTGATCTGCCTACCCCTACTAGCTATTGCCTATATCTTGCTTGCCCTTGAGGGTATTAAGCACAGCAAGTGGTAGTGGGAATTGAGTGAAATACACTGACTCCATCTTTTCACTCAATTCTGCAGGTAGCTGACTTCCTTTTCTACTCAGTTATGTTGGTCTGGTCCAATTTCTTTCTTATGAGAAAACTTTATATAATGTTGGGAATTGGGAGAAAAGTTGATTGCATTGTTTGAACCTAGCCTTGTGTGGCTGGGAAACTTGCCCACTTCAACTTGATGCTTAGAGATCCTTAACTAAGGACCTAGATTATGCTGGCCAGAAATCCAGTAAGACCAATGCAAGGAATTATTTCACAGTTATATATCTCAAGCAACCCATGTCTTATCTGAAAATGTCCTTGAACTTATCAATCATTTATATTTCCTTTTTTTCCGATTTCAGGAAACCATAATTGTTTGCCCTCCCGCTAATAGTTTGGAAAATCTTTAATCTTTCCTCCACTTAGAAATCAGATTAGCTAATTTTGTATCCTTGTTAATTGTTTTCTTTTAATTAATTGATCTTATTTGATTAATTATGTTTAATGAATAAAAATTATTCTCCCCCTGTATTGTGGGTCCAATGCCAAGCTTAAGAGGCCTGGTCCCGATTTGTTATGCAGTTGGGGTGCTTTGCTTAATTAATCATTATGTTCAGAAGCACGAAACTTTGTTTCCTTAATCATTTAATCTTTTCTCCTGCCATGCCCTTTGTTACTAAACTCCTCCAGAAAACTGTCTCCATTAGGTACCTCTGTCTATATCCTCTGCTCTTCTTCATTTCTAAACCCTTTGAATTCTAATTCCCAACCTTATCATTCCAGTGAAACTGTCCTCTTCAGATTTACCAAGGATCTCTCTTTTTAAAAGATCTTATTCAATATTTTCCCAATTACATGTAAAAACAATTTTAACATTATTTTTTTCAAATATGAGTTCTAAATTTTCTCTCTTGCTGCCCTCCCCTCCATTGAGAAGGCAAGCAATTTGATATATGTTGAATCTGTGTAGACATGCAAAACACATTCCCATTTAAGTCATTCTGTGAAAGAAAACACAGACAAAAAGCAACAAGAGAAATAAAGTGAAGAAAAAGTATCTTTGATCTGCATTCAGGCTCTACTACTTCTTTCTCTGGAGATGGACAGCATCTTTCATTATAAACCCTACAGAATTGTCTTGGATCATTGTATTACTGAAAATAGCTAAGGTATTTGTAGTAGATCATCATACCATACTATTGTTACGATGTACAGTGTTCTGGTCTACTCATTTCATTTTATATCAGTTCATGTTAAATCTTTCTATGTTTTTCTGAGTATATCCTGCTCGTCATTTGTTAAAGCACAAGAATTTTCCTTCACAATCATTATCTAACAACTTGTTCAGCCATTCTCCAGTTGATGGACATGCCCTCAATTTCTAATTCTTTGCCACCATTGAAAGCACTACTATTAATATTTTTGTATATATAGGTTCTTTTCTTGTTTGTTTTTTGTTTCTTTGGGATACAGACCAATAATGGTATTGCTTGGTCAAAGGATATGCATGATTTTATAGCACTTTAAATTTAGTTTCAAATTGCTCTCCAGCATGATTGAATCAGTATACTACTTCACCAATTAATGTTTTAATTTTATCACATTTTCTACATTTATCATTTTCCTGTTCTGTCATATTAGCCAACCTGACAGGTGTAAAGTATTAGCTCAGAGTTGTTTTAATTTGTATTTTTCTCATCATTAGTGACTTAGGAAATGTTTTTCATATGGCTGTAGACAGTTTTGATTATTTTGTCTAAAAACTGCCTGTCATATCCTTTGACCATTTATCAATTGAGCAGTAGCGCTTATTTTCATAAATTTGACTCAGTTTCTTTTATGTTCGAGAAATGAAATCTATCAGAGAAACTCGCTGTAAAAATTCTTTCACAGTAATGATTACCAACTATATATTTCCCTCCATCTTATCATCCTCTTTCCCCTGTTTATCATCCTCATTCTCTCTCTCTCTCTCTCTCTCTCTCTCTCTCTCTCTCTCGATTTTTCAAATCCCTTTTGAACTCTTCTGTGGCCTGAAACCAATTTCTGTTTTTCTTTAATGCTTTGGATGCAGGGATTTTGATTTGGTTATCTTCTGAGTATATGTTTTGATCTTCCTTGTAATCTTAGTAACTTGGTGTGTGGGGGTGGGGCTTTCCTGTTCCCTCTGATGCAGGTAGGCAGTGTAATAGATAGCATGCTGCTCATAAACTTAGGAAACCTGAATTCAAATTCAGTCTCAGACACTAGCTTCATGACTCTAGACAAATCACTTAACATGTTTGCCTTAGTTTCCTCAACTCTAAAATGGAGATGATAATAGCATCTACATTCTGGAGTTGTTGTGAGGATCAAATGAAATAGTATTTGTAAAGCATATTAGGTTCCTTCTTACATTGCCTTCCATCTTGTCTATGTCACAGGGACATAGTTGTTTTTGTATTATCTCCCCAATTAGACTATGAACTCCTTAAGATCAAGGACTATTTTTTGCCTTTCTTTACATTCAGCACAAAGTAGTTAACACAGTGCCTGACACACAATAGGTACCTAATAAATACTTGTTGACTGACTAAAAAGACACGTACAGAAATGGAAGCCTGGCATGTCCTAAGAATAACATGAGGACTGATAAAACTTAAACTGGGCTAATACCAATGATGAAAGCTAAACGTATTTTAGGAAATGTTTTAAGTTTTATTGGATGAAAAAGGACACAGAAACCTTTATTGGATTCCTTGATGTTTAAGGAGGAGGGAGAAAGAAAAATTTGGAACACAAGGATTTGCAAGGGGGGATGTTGAAAACTATTTTTGCGCTTATTTGGAAAAATAAAAAAGCTATTATTATTTTAAAAAGAAAGAGGAGACACAGAGAAAGCAGGAGACTTCTGCTTAGAGTGGACAGAATGATGACAAGTGATGGCAGGATAGCTCCAGTGTCTTAACTCAGATCTCTGTTCCTCTTTTCTCCACTAATGATGATGTTCTCTGAATTAAAATGGAGGAGACAAAGGGGCTGATCCCCAGGATAAATAAGGAGGCAGCTATAGAGCAACTAGCTGCACCTGAGGAGTTCAAGACATCTGGTCCAGGTGAACTAAAGAAATTAACAATTGCTGGCTTCTACTAGGGATCTCTGAAAGATCCTAAAGAAAAGTGTAATAAATATTTTATTACAAAAGGAAGATCACGGAGAACAGGAGAGGTACCAGAAGATGTCAGAAAGGCAAATGTTAACCTGGTTTTACAAAAAGAGAAAAAAAAAGGAATATACTGTAGGCTGGTAAGTTTGACTTTGAGCCTGAGAACAAGTCTAAAATCTATAATTAAAGAGTTGCCTAATACTAATAAGTAAATATTATTTTCATGATTTCCCATGTACAGTGGCTATCACATTGCTTGCCTTCTCAATGAGCAGGGGAAGAGCTGCAAAAAGGAAGAAAATTTAGAACTCAAAATTTAAAAACAGTTGCCTCAAGACATGAAAAAGTGATGATCATTATAGCCAGAATGATTTCAGAAAAGATAAGTCATGCCAGAAGAATCTTACTTTCTTTTTTGACAGAGTATTTCCTACCTGAATCTATCACTAACTCTTGCTTGACCTGTATCCTTCTAATTGGTCTTTCTACCTTCACTCTATCCCTTCTCTAATTCATCTTTTACAGAGTTGCCAATTTGATATTCCTAAAGTACAGATCTGACCACTTCATCCTCTTATTCAAAAATTTTAGTAGCTCCTTAGGGATTGCCTCTAAGAAAAAATACAAAATCCTCAATATGATGTAGCCCGGTCTGGTTGGTTTGGTGGACTGCCACATCGTCACAGGGAAAAATGACTACTAATCGACAGAGACAATGCTGTGTGAACATTCTTCTGTGGAAGGGACATACTGAGCCGATACCAGAGAATGGAGAGACAATCTGTAGATCTAGAGAAAGCCAGCTCCTTAACATATCTCTTATTTCCAGATTGCCTTCCTAGAGATTTTGGAGAAATGATGTCCCTTTGGGAGAGATCGGATTCTATCTTTTGACTTCAGTGAGACATTTGCTCCCAACTGAAGAACTCATCTACTCTTGTGTATTTTTTGGTCCATTCTGATTGATATAACTTCTATCTGTTATTTCATTTGACAAATGAGTATCCTTACTGCAGATAAGTATCCCTTAGTTGTAATGTTTTTGTTTATTTTTAATAACTGGGATTATTAAAAGAAAGGACTAAGCTGTGGAGTGCAAGATGGGCTACCTTCTCAATTAAGAGCAATTAGGGAAATAGATCTTTGTTTGAACCTATGTCCCCTAGGTGTTTAGATCACCAATGTTTAGGAGGACAGATATAATTTTAGTCTTATACATGTCTCAGAGACTGGGGAAAAAACACCAGCCATAGCTGTGCTGCCGGTATCTGCTTGCTTCTCTGCTCCTTAACTAGCAGGTAATGCTCTTAATCTAGACAGAGATGAGCCAGATCTCAAATCCCATCTATCCGTGGTACCTGTGAACAATGTCTATATATATATATTTTTTTTTAACAATCCCTGTAGGAACATATTTTATCACACTGGCATTTAATACCCTCCATGCATGGCAGCAGGGAGGATCACAATAATTCCAATCTATAATCTCTCATTTCAATAACAATCTGACTCCCATCTACTTTTCATTTTAATTTTTGTTCCAAACATAACAAATACCAGATAGAGTCAGTATTTGCATATATAGTAGAACAGAAAAATGATAGGATATGTGAAATTGCATCTGTTCTGCTTTTCCGGCCTTTTCTGTTCTTTTTCATCCATTAAAAAACTGCCCTCAATGAACATTTTTATTCTCTTTTTTCTCTCTACCTTAGCTTTATTCCTCCTTTCCCTCTTTATCTCCTCTCTTGAATTGGCAAAAGAAAAATAAAGCACTTCTAAGAAATATACATTGTAAAACAAAGCAAATTCCCACATTAGCCATTTTCAAAACTATGTTTCATTCTATATCCTGAGTCCATCATTTCTTTTTTCAAGAGTGGGGAAGCATGCTTCATCATTGGGCCTCTGGAATAATGGTTCGTCATCACATTGATCAGAGTTCTTAAGTCCATCAAAGCCATTTTTAAAAAGTAATGTTTTGTTTATAAATTAGGTTGGTTCTGAATTATTTCAATCTGTTTCAATTTATTTTCTTGAAACTATCCATTTCACTATGTTTTATAATGCAATAATATTTAATTATAGTCATATGTTATAATTTGTTTATTAATTCCCTAATTGGTGGGCACTCTTCTCTTATTTCTATGGTTGGGTGTTTTTTGCTGCTATAAAAAAGCAGCTATAAATATTTTTGTACATAATAGTGACTTTTCTTTCTTTGACCTGTTTGGAGTCTAGATTTAGTGCCAATCTCATTGGCTCAAAAGGTATTAATAATTTAGGTATTTGGGGGGCCTAATCTCAAATTGACAATTCATAGTTCTGTCAACAGTACATTAGTGTCCCTGTTTTCCCTCAGTCCTTCCAACATTTATCACTTTTTTTTTTGCCAATATGATGGGTGGAAGGTGGAACCTCGGAAATGTTTTAATTTTCACTTCTCTGTATTAATAATTTGAAGCATTCCATCACATGGATGTTAATAGCTTATTTTCAATATTCAAATTATAAGAACGATAATCATTCACAATAGATATAATGGTCAAAGGACATGAAGAGGCAGTTCTTATCATTTGAATCATATATCTTGGCTGTCAGACAGAGAAACTTACCATGAAAAATTAATTCCAGTTGCTCGCTTCCCCTTTATTTTGCCTGCATTGGTTTCATTTGTGCAAAACACTTTAATTTTATATGATCAAAAGTGTCCATTTTTTCATCATCTGCAATCTTCTCTAAAACGTTTGATCATGAGCTTTTCCCCTAGCCATAGATCCCAATGGTCATTTCTTCCATTGGTTTATGATGTCACCCTTTATTTTTCTAAGTCATGTAGAGCCTATGTTATGGATAAGGTATGAAATATTTGTCAGTACTTAATTTCTGCTAGACTGCTTTCTAATTTTCCTAGCAGTTTTTGTCAAATAGCATCTCTAATATCTGGGATCTTTGGGTTTAGCAGACACTTTGCAACTACATTTGTTTGTTTCTGCAGGTTGGATACCTAATCTGTTCTACTGATAGATCTCTTCATTTTTTAACCAGTACTACATTATGTTGATGATTACTGCTTTGTAGTATAATTTGAGTTTCAGTACAACTATGCACCCTTCCTTCCTTTTTTCTTCATTTCCCTTGAGATTTTTTGCCTTTTGTTCTGTAGGTGTATTTAATTAGTGTTTTTCTAGCTCTGTAAAATAATCCATAACTTGATTTGCTTAACAAGAAGTAAGTTAATTTAGTAGTATTACCATTTTTAGAATATTGGTATGACCTACTCATGAGTATTTCACATTTCTCCAATTTTTCACTTCTGTCAATATTTCTGTAAAGAATGTTTTGTAACTGTACTCGTATAATTTCCATGTGGGTCTTGATAGATTGACTCTCTTGTTATCCGTTTCAGTCGCATATGACTGCATGATCCCATTTGTGCTTTTCTTGGCAAAGATATTGGAGTGGTTTGCTGTTTCCTTCTCTAGCTCAGGTTACAGATGAGGAAATTGAGGCAAACAGGGTCACACAATTAGGAAGTGTCTGAAGTCACATTTGAATTCAGGTCTTCCTGACTCCAGGCCCAGTGCCATATCTGTAGTACCACCCAGCTGCCTTAGTATTAGATATATTCTATAGTTATTCTGAATGGAATTTTTCTAACTCTTAATGCTGAATTTTGTTGATAACATAAAGAAACGTTTATGAATTATGTGGATTTATTTTAAATCCTACAAGTTCAATGAATTTGTTGTTTCAGGTTTTTCTTTGACTTGACTACTTAGGGATCTCTGAATAGACCATCGTATCATCTGCAAAAAGTTATCTTTGCTTACATTTATTCTCTTAATTTTTTTTCTTGTCTTATTGCTATACCTAGTATTTCTCATACTATGGTAAATAGTAATAAAGGGTGCCCTTTCTTTCTCCTCTGAGCTTATTGGAAAGGCCTCCAAACATTTTTTCTTACATTTAATGTTTACTCTAGGTTTTAGATAGATACTGTTTACTATTTTAAGGAAAAGTTAATTTATTCCTAGGCTTTCCAGTATTTTTAACACCTATGGTTATTTCAAAAACTCTTTTTTAGCATCTGTTGATATTATCATAGGATTTTAAAAATTATTTCTGTTATTAACATGATCATGATATTTAGAGTTTTCTATATTAAAAAAAATTGAATTCTTGGTATATTTCCAACCATAAGTCACAGTCTATATAATTGTATTAATATATTGTTGTATCCTTTTCATTAATATTTTATTTAGAATTATTTGCATCAATGTTAATTAGGAATATTGTTCTACAGTTTTCTTTCTTTACTTTATCCTTCCTGGTTAAATGCCAAGACCTATTATAGAAAGAGTTTGTAAAGGTTCCTTCTTTCCTATTTTTGCAAACAATTCATGTAATATTAGAATTAATTGTGCCTTGAATGTTTGCTAGAATTCATTTCTAAATCCAGTTTTCTCTGGAATTGTTTTGCCTTTGTGTATTCATTTATCCCTTTTCTGACTTCTTTTTTTAATACTGGATTATTTAAATAATCTATTTCTTCTATTAATCTGATCATTTTATATTTTTGTAAGTTTTCATCTAAGTTATGCATAAAATTGTGGGAAATAATTTATTGTCATTTCCTTTTTCATTTGTTGTGATGTTTCATTTTTCTTTTTTGATAAGAACAACTTGGTTTTCCTCACTTTTTGTTAATGAGATTAGCTATCTGTCTGATTGCATCCCTATTTTATTCATTAAAAAAAAGCTCCTGGTTTTATTTATCCAGTTATTTTTTGCTTTCAGTTTTGCCCATCTTTGATTTTCAGGACTTCTACTTTGTGTTTACCTGGTAGGGTTGATATATTGTTTTTCTGGGGTTTTTTAATTACATGCCAATTTTTATGGATTTTATTTTTCTCCCTTGTTGATGGAAGTATTTATAAATAGAAATTTTCACTTACGAGCTACTTTAGCTGCATTCCATATGTTTTGGTTATGTTGCCTCTTTATTGTCATTTTCTGTGGCATAATCTCCCCATCTGGGGTACCCAGGATATAAACACCTGGTCCTGCCATTGCTTCTGTCTCTCTTGTATCTCTTCTTTGCCACTTTAAGTGAAGTTTTGGGGACAGAACTAGATTAGTCTATGACTTGTGAAATTCAAAAGTGCAGGAAATCACCAAGGGCCTGGAAATTAAAGTCTATGTCAGAGGTTTCTGACTTGTGAACCTGGTAAGGAGCAAAATACTAAGCAGTTTATTAACCCAGCCTCCCTAAGGTGGACACTGATTTCTTAAAGCAAAAGTATAATCTTTTCCACTAGTTTACGCAATATTTAGAAGTAAAATTGGTGAAGCACATGCTTTGTAGCAACTGCTTTAAGTTTGAACCCATTCTCTCTAGGAACTAATGTGATTGAGGAGATAATATTGGGGATATACTTTGAACTTTTTATTTTTAGTAACTGTACCTTCATAGTAGATAATTGAGATGAATTAGTTAAATGATATTAGGAGTCTAATCAGTGGTTCAATATTAGGAAGATACCAACATTAAATGGCAATTGAAAAGAACATACCTTAATAGAGGCTTAAGCCAATATCATTAGAAAAAGACTCTACTCTCCCTCAGAGGTGCCCCTAAAAGAGTAGAATCTGAAGGTTCTGAGAAGAACTGACAAACCAAAGGAACGGATTTCATGGGTAGAGTATATTTCCAGAATGAAAAGGCAGCAGAGGAAGAGTGAATTTCCAAGGTCTATTATGACTTGGAGAAAGTCTGGAGAGTCAGAAGTGGAAACTGGAGAGCAATGTGGAAAAGGACAACCACTCCCAGCTTATAAGAGCTATATAAGCAATAGAATATGCAGTAACCATTAAATATATTGCAAATCCAGTTAGTTTACCTACCTCATGCATGCTTTCTGATCTCTTCCACCCACATGGGTCCAATTATTACTTCTGTACTGATAATTCCCACATTGAAAATATAGTTACTGACATAACTGAATAGATTAACCAACTGCATGTCATAGTATAGATAATAGGCATTTTTCATCTGTTGTTTTCTATATGGCTTGTCAGGCTGATCTTTTTTGAGAAATCATGGATTTATTTCATTGAGGCCCTATAATGTTCTGGGGCTGACTGATACAATCTGCACATTCTCATTGAGAAGAATCATCTAGAGGATCCTAAACATTTATAGGAACTCCCTCTTCTATTTTAAACTTGTATAGGACACCCTCCAGGACAACAGTGACTTCTTTGGATGAGCATGTATTTCCCTGTTCATGTCTAGTGTCTTCAGTTTTATTTATGGAGAAATCTGTATAATATTGATGTGCACTTTTGAGAGACTCCTTATATAAAGGAAACCTTTAAGGCTTCATTTTTCTATGTCAATTTAAATAGGTTTTTTCTTAGTTATCAGTCCATAAAGACAATAGAATCTTCTATTCTGCATATCTTTCAGTCAATTGTATCACTGCAGATGTGTGATATACTGTAGAAAATAATTTATGAAAGTCTGCCTTTTTTATTTATATTTTCATCAAGGATACCCTTTATTGGCTTATAGACTTTATAAAATGAGAAAATGAGCTTTGGAGTTCCCTTGATTTCCTTTGTGAGACATTAATAAAGTCCATCCTTTCCCCCCATCCTTTTGCTCTTTTCTCCACCCTGAGCTGTCTTGTGCCCCTTATAGTCCTTTAGTGTTTTCAAGATTATATCAGTAAATACTTAGTGTGATCTTCCTCATTTATCATTCTACTGGTGTGAGATACATTAGTATCTCTGGAGTTTTCACTATCACTAAAAATAACTCATTCATTATAGAAATTTAAACAAATCCTTTCTGTTTTCTGTCGGTTTGTTAAGCTCTTGCCTTTTTTATTTATGAATACCTTTGGAACGATCAGGCTCATTTGGGGGCCCCCACACCAAGCTTTCTATAAATTTTTCACTTCTGCTAACTTTTGGCTGTTTTATAAGGCAATATTGCCTATAGTCTATTATAATCCTATATAGTGTAGTGTTTTCCAAAAACAAACAGAATTTAAAAAAAAAAACCTAGTTATTACTTTTGGTTATCATCTCTCTCTTGCAAGGAGTGCAAGTGTTTACTAAGTCAATTTCTGGGCTCTTTTGGCCACCTCAATATAACAACTCCCTTATATCAGTTCAGCTTTTGAAGAAAATGGTACTAAGCAAGGTCAATATATTTGTGTTTTCTGTTTTCCATTTTTCAGCAGCAATGATTCATTTGAATAGACCAGGTTGAAGTTGTTACAGTTGTTTGTATTGTCTTCTTAGCACTTTTTTCTTCTCATTTGATGTCCATTTTTACTTTTGCTCTAATCAGTCAGTGATTTGTGTGTACAGACACGACTGATTCTGGTATGACTCCCACATTGTCATTTAGTCGTTTTCTGTTTGTTAAGATAGTCAATTTTATTTGGGTATATGTGTGTGAAATTATTCCATGTTTTCCATGTCTAGCATCTCCTAAATCCCTTTGGAAACCAGGTATTCATGACACGTAAGCATGAAATGTCAATGTTGTCTACAAGCCTTTGGCCTCTTTCCATTTCTCAGTGTAGAATGGAATTATCCAGTATACTTTTTGCCATTCTCCCCCATGTCAACCATCATATTGAAGTCAACTGCCTATTATATTTTTGACTTGATTTGAAGGAGCTTGTCAACTTTGCTGCCACTTTATTCTTTGCAGTATATGTTGTCGTAAGCTGAAATTATTTTCACAATAGTCTTTTCACTTTAATCATTAAGTACAGAGAGATGAGATGGCCAGGGATGCTATGGAATAGTATCCCTTATTAGCTTTGAGCATACAATGAAATCCACTCCGTTGGATTCTGAAGCAAAGATTCTTAGCCTGTTTTGTGTCATGGGCTCCCTTGGCATGCTATAGAAACCTAGAGACAAATAATATTTGTTGCCTGAACTTGGAATTGAAGGAAACACTAAATTTCTGTTGGTAGTGGTAAAAATTATGATCAATTTTTTTTTTTCCCATCCAAGTTCACAGATCCCCTGAAATCAGTCCAGGAATTTTAGGTTAAAAATTCCTGCTTTATATTGTGGAACTTGGTAGAGAAGTGGAGGCAGTTTCTTTTCCCCACTTTTTCTTCAATTTAAGTATTTGAAGAGTTGTCAGTTGAAGGTGGCATTAGAATTGTCATGCTTGGCCCCACAAGGTAGAACTCTAGTTCTGTTTCTAAACAGTGACTGGAAAGGCAGATTGACACTCAAACAGAAAAATAACCCTTTCCTAACAGTAAGAGTTTCCAAACTGAAATGGGCTTCTTGGTTTTCAAGTAAAGATTAAATAAATGACCTTTTATGAAATCTGACGTGGAAGGAATAACTTCTCCAGTCTGGATGGAACTAGATGACTTCTAGGGTGTCTATCCTAGACTTTGAGATTCTAGGTTTTTATGGAATACCATGAGGGAAGCTAGGGGGCGCTGCAATGATTAGAGCACTGGACCTAGAGTCGGGAAGACTGCTCTTCCTGAGTTCAAACCTGGCCTCAGACACTTACCAGCTGTGTGACTCTGGACAAGTCACTTCACCCTGTTTGCCTCTGTTTCCTCATCTGTAAAAATGAGCTGGAGAAGGATATGGCCAACTCCTCCAGTATCTCTGCCAAGAAAACCCCACATGAGGTAAGAGGGTCAGATTTGACTACAAAATGACTGAACAGTAACAACATGAAGTACCATAGCTCCTCAGTTTCACCAGTAACTGGATTGAGTCTCAGGCTAGGATATACATGTTATTAGCCTGCACTTGTCCCTCTCCATTATAATTCTTTGTCTAGTTTTAATGGGCCCCTCATCTGGAAGCAATTATTTGGATAAATGAGAGCCACATTTCTCACTTGTGCATGTGGCTAATTCCCAAGCTCATTTTTCAAAACAGGTTAGTTAGCAGTTTAAAAAGGGACTTGGCTTCTAGAAAAAGAAGTTCCAAGCCCAGTCCCCCACCTCCACCACCTTCAACCAATCCACTCCCTTTGCCCCATGCCCTCACCTCTTGTCCACACTGATTTCACCTGCTACCTCACAGCCAGTCCCAGCCCCACTTCCTCACTTCTTTGCAGTACATTTGCACCGGCATTTGTTTTCTTCCTTGTAAAGATATTTATCTTCAGTTTCTTGTGATCCTTTCATCTCGTTGTTTCCAAAAAGCCCACCTCATAACACACTGAGTACTTCTCTTATTTATATCCTGTGGTATAAAAGGGAAGAAGCTTCCTGGACCGAGAGGCAGGACACCTGGGCTCTAGCCACAACTTTACCTCCACTCTCGGGGCCTCAGATTTGGCCTCCGTCAAAGGAGATTAGACTCCATGTTCTTTGAGCTTGCTTCCTGTGCACTAAAGTTTTAAGATCTGTCTACTTGGACTTTATGCAGAGAAAAAAAGATTTAATTCTAAACTGGCTTCGTTGCCTGCTTGCTATTCAGTTTGGCCTCCAGCCACTGTACACACACTTGAGGATTCAATTCAGTTGGCCACTAGATGGCGTAGTGGATAGAGTATTAGACTCCAGTCAGCAAAACCTGTGTTAGAATTCTGCCCCAAATTTTTACACTGATTATGTAACCCTAAGCTAATCACTTAACATCTTTACACTCAGTTTCCTCATCTGTAAAACATGGCACTTCACAGAGTTGTTGTGAGGATTAAAGGAGATATGTATAAAGCACTTTGCAAAAGTCCTATATAAATACTATTATTGTTCTTATTATTAACCCTGACTTGCTACATAAAGAACTCTGGATGCTGAGAGGCATCAAACTTAGAGAAGGCATAGCCCCTTCCTTCATGGTGCTTACAGTCTAGCAGGGAATAAGGCAGGTCAATAAATAACAAATATACCACATTATATGATGAGAGAGCTGCAAAATGGTTGCTATATGAAGTCCAAGAGGGAAATTTACTAGTTTCTAGTTAAGATCATCAGAGAAGATTTTCTGTGGAAGGGAGGAAGACATTTTCTGCTTAGGGATCATGGTGAACAAAGGTATGGATGAAGAATACAAGACATGTTTGAGTAAGAGAGGGAATGAAACATAGAACGGAGTGTATGCCTGACAAAAATATAATTTAAAAGTTAATTTTTGAAGGAGTAGCAATCCAGACCTAGCATTTCATCAGTATGGAGGAACTACTAGTCCTGAGAACATGTTTGCAATTTGTGGTCTTGGAGAGATGTATGGGGCACCAAAAGAATATGTGATTTGAGTATCTGTATTTAGCTACATCAGCTTCTTAGGTTTTTAATTAATATTTTTTGTTTTTATTTCCCATGTCTATGGTCTACCACTTCTGCATAAAGGAAGGAAAGTGCCTGTTCTTTGGGGCCAACCTCAGCATTATAATCATACTGCCTTCATGGGAGGTGGGAGGTGGGAAGTGCTCTTTTCCATTTTTATTGGTGTGAACACTGGATAAATTGTTTTTCTGGTGACCACAGCAACTCTTGTTGTCAGAGGGGTGTACCTGGCCACGTCAATAAAGGGGACATCTCCACAAATGAAATCACAGACCCTTAAAGCATTGTCATCCATGTGTTGGTGAGATGCTAGTTTATCTACTCTAGTCTTTCTTCTTTATCGTCTCTTTGAGATCTTAGTCATTTAAATTTGTTCTTTTTATTCTCCCCTCTAAAGGATTCTACCAGTGTGCTGAAATCATCTTTATAGCTAACTACTCTTCCAAACACTCTGGTAGACTTCTGGAAAATAGAGCAAAGAAAGAGGAATTACCCTCTCCCAGAAGGAGATAGGTAATGGTCCTGCTTTCCTCTGTCCTGGTTTGGCCATACCTGGAATACTGTATTCTGGGTGCTACCTTTTAAGAAGGCCATAGAAAAATCTGGGCCTAGACCTAGAGAGGATGACCAGGATGGTAACGACACCAGTAACCATGTTGCACAAGGGCCAGTTGAGAGGCCAGATGATGTTTAACCTCCCAAGACTTGGAGGAAAAGCCAATACATGCTTTCTGGTATTTGAAAGACTGCTGCACAGTAAAGTAACTAGACTAGTTCTGATTGACCCCAGAGGGAAGAACCAGGAGTGATGGACAGAAGCTACAATGAAGCAGAGATAAGGTGAATGTAATGTCTGGGCTAGCTTTCTGGAGGACCTTGGGACCAGCCTTGGTCTCGGCAGAATAATCACCACGAGAATAGTCAGGAATAGAGTCCAAAGTCTTTATTGTCTCCTTCGGTCTCCCAGTCTGAACCAGTCTCCCCCATAGTGCAGGAGGCAGGAGAGCCACCACGAGGCTGGTCAAAGATAGAATGTCTGTGGCTGACTGTCTTCAGTTTAAATACCCTATTACATCAACTGTAGAACTACATCATCATGCTACGTACTAATTATATGTAAACTAGATAACCATTGTCTCATCCATTCCACTGAATTAACACCTTGTTTCAAGTATACTTCTTTCAAGTATACTTCTCCAAAATTATCCAAAATATACTCTCTACAGGTGAATGTCAGAAAGAACACCCTAACAATCTAAGCTGTCCAAAAATGGAACGTGCTGCCTCAAAAGGTAATAAGTGTCCCATCCTGAGAAATATTTAAGTGAAGGCTGGATGAATATTTATCTGGTGAGTTGTAGAAGGTATTCTTCTTTAGGCAGGGTCTAGATGAATCATAATTTCCTCCCAAAATTCTATGATCCTTGCCATGTAACATACTATAATATAGTCTTTTCTGTGTATCACATTGGCATGCCAGTTTCATAGGATTGTCAGGATATAGGTCCTAGTGGCTAACTCCATTGTTTCCCATCTTCTTCCTGTGGTATAGCTTCACATTTGCCGAACAGAAATCGGCATCTCATCTGTAGGGGCAAAGGCCTTTGGAGCATGTGAAATAAGTGCTGAGAAGGTATGATAAGCTAGGGCAGTGAGGATAACTCTACTCTCAACATCCTTCCCCTACCTCTCTCTGCTTTTTAAAACACTCACTTCTGTGAGTGGCAGCCAAGAGTTCTGGTCCTACCCCTGATACAAACTCACTATGTGACCTTGGGCAAGTAACTTCACCCACTTTGGACCTTGGTTTCCCCATTTTTGAAATAATGATGTTGAAACTTAAAAGTATTAGATTACTAAGATCTCTTCTAATAGTCTATAATGTAACTGCTGTTTGCTATGGAGTATTGGATTAAAATCAACTTTTTCCCACCTCTTCTTTCTCATCTATAAAATGGGTTCTGCCTTTCCCATGTTTGTCATCCCAAGTTCATACTCCACTACCACCATTCCAATTAGAAAGCAAATCCATGAGCTAATGTCTGGAAAATGTTGGGGGCTTCTTGAAGAAACTTCCTAGATAAATAAATACATTCAACAGTGTCATGTGGACTAGGGCAGAATGACAAGGCTGCCAGCCAGAATGTAGGCATGGATTTCAACGTCAAGAGTAAAACTATATAGAGAAGCAATTTGATTATTTAAAATAATTCTCTATCATTTCCTAATACTCTCTACCATTACCTCCAAATGAAGAGATTTCTTTGTAATATTTGTGTAGAGAACCCTAATCTTCTTCCATGTGAAAAACTTCAACTGGGTAAGCCTTGGGGATTTCACAGCAAACCCTACTTTAAGGAGATTGAAACACTAATTTGGTTAGAGATTTTAATTGGGGTCATGCTTAGCCCTCTGACAGAGGAATTCAGAAATCAAAAAACGGGCTTGTTCAAAAGGGGAAAAAACACCCTTTAAGGGCTTGTCAGCCTAGTTGATGTGCATGCAGCCAATGATTATAATTTAGTGCAATGGAATTTTGACTCCACATGTAACTGTATAATTGAGCAAGTTCCTCCAGTGACGTGGCGTCAGACTTGTGCCTGCTTTGGTTTTCTGTTTGCTTCGACTACCAGCCTGATGGATGAGTCTTATCATTATGTAGTGAAAAACAGACGGAAGCTCAACTCTTCCCTGAGCGTGCTCGTGCCATTGGTGCTTCGATACGGAATTTCTCTCTGATGCTGAAACATAGGCCACTGAATGGGTCTAAGAAGGGGGCAGCTCCAACCCCAGAAATATGGGATATAGAGGAAAGGCTCACTCTGAAGAATGCTTTACTGTCTCTTGATTTTCAAAATAATGATAACTGACAGCCAGCAAAAATTATAGCCAAATGTTGATGTCTGGGGACCAGATGACAGATGTAGAAGAAGTATGTTCTGTTGGTGGATGGTGATTGACGGCCAGGGTCAGAATGTGGAAAGCATGTGTTGGGCTCTGTCAGATCATAGTGAGTTGCTGACAGCTTGCTCTGCAGTTCACTTCCTTTTCACCCTGGCAAGATTTATGCAGCAGTCCAGGAGGGGCTGAAATAAGCCCACTTGAGGAGTTCCTCTTTTCAGTTGGGACCCAATGAACACTGATTTTTGACTGGGGGATTCAAGACTTTGAATGTTGACTTATTGGATCAGGACACTGGTCGTAAGACTCAGGGAGAAAAAAAAGACCTCAGTAATGTGTCCTATCTCAATGATTTTTGTGGTACTCATCTAACACGTGACACAGCTGAGCCTATGGTTTATGGGTAGCTCCAAAAGACAATATTGTTAGGAAGCCTTCTGACCCATTTGTTAGGAAGGCAGAACTACAGAGTGGTTCTCATTCCCCTCCACATAGATACAAAATAGTAATAATAATAATAATGCTGAAACACCAGATACATGTTAATCAGAGAACAGCTAAACAAAATCTGGTATATAAAAGTAATGAAATATTAGCTTGCTGTAAGAAATTTTGAAAGAGATGATTTTAGAGATAGCAGTTGTATGAACTGATATAGAGTGAAGTGAGCAGAACCAAAAGAACAGTTTCTACAACAACATTATCACGTTATCAGTGATATTGTGCATTGACCAACTATGAATGTTAACTCTTCTCAGCAGTCCAATGATCCGTGACTATTCCAAAGAACTCATGATAGAAAATGCCATTCACATCCAGAAGGAATGATGGAGTCTGAATACAGATTGAAATGGACTTCTTTTCACTTTCTCTGTGTGTGTGTGTGTGTGTGTGTGTTTCTTCTGGCCTGTTTCTCTCACAAGAAGACTAATATAGAAATATGCTTTATATGACTGCATATATATAACCTATATCAAATAGCTTATAATCTTAAGGAAAGGGGAAGTGAGAGAGGGAGAAAATTTGGAACTCTAAATTTTTCAAAAAGTGAATATTAAAAATTGTCTTTACCTGTATTTGGGGGGAAAAGACTATTAAAAGTAACAACATTTTTTTTTTAAAAAATGCTTTGAAAAATCTAAGAACTCTTATTATTGGATTGACCAACAAGGATTCCAGGAGACTGATGATAATGTATATTGCCCACTGTTAGGTTCCAAAAGAACCTGCTCAATTGAATTCGAAGGCTCTTACATAGCAGTAATCTTTCATCTTTCATCTTTACATAGCAGTAATCTTTCATCAAACCCTTTCATCTATGTGTCATAATTCTCATTTAACTGCAGATGAAATAAGGCTCTGAGGAAGAGAAGTGACTTGTTTATGGTCACACAGCTAATACATTGGAATTTGAATCCATCTCCCCTGATTCTCAATTTCACTATTCCTTAGGAGAATTAAGAGTAGCAACTTTTTGTTGAGTGTTTCACAGGCAATTTCATTGACTAATTATTGTATGGAAAACATTGATTGGAAATTGTCTGGTGTCCTGCATTGGTCACTGAATTGGTTTGGGAAAATTGCACTGGGATTTCAATGATCTCCAGCTGTTCAATGCTGCCGGTGTTCAGATTTTTAATAGGATGTTCTCATGTGGTCACTTGGGGCATGTTTCAAAATTTCAGGTAAGTGGGAAAGAAAAAAGAAAAATATGTTTATTAAGCATCTAGTGCATGCCAGACATTGTGCTAAGTACAAGTGTCATCTCAATTGAGCCTCACAATAATCCCTGGAGGTAGATACTATTTATTATTAACCCCATGTTTGAGTCAAAGACTGAACCACAAGAGGCAATTGGGTAATATAGTGAATAGAGATATGGGCCTAGACTCAAGAAGACCTGAATTGGAATCAGATACTTACTAGCTGTGTGACCCTGGATAAGTCACTTAACTCTGTTTCCTCAGTTTCCTCATCTGTAAAATGAAAAGGAGGACATGGCAAACTACTCCAGTATCTCTGCCAAGGAAACCCCAAGTGGGGTCAGACACGAGTGAAAGACAATTGAACAATAACAGAATTGAGGAAACTGAGGCAGACAGAAATAAAGTAACTTGCTCAAGATCTTACAGCAGGGAAATGTCTGAGGCAGAATTTGAACTCAGGTTTTCCTGATGCCAGGCTCATATCTCAATTCACTCCATCCCCTAACTGCTCTCGGTGACCCAAAGGACAACAGATATTCTGGTTAGGTATGCATCTTACAGTGACGACGTGCATAAAAGAAATAAAATCATTTCAGAGATGGGTACCTTGGATGTGATCTGGATGTGGGATCATAGGATCTTAGCTGTAGAGCTGGAAGGGACCCTAGATCCCACATAGTTCATTCCCTTTGCTTTATATATGAGAAAACTGAGACTCAGAGAGGGGAAATTAAATGTCCAAAGTCACACAGTTTTGCCACTGGCATAGCTGAGATTTCAACCTGAGTTCTCTCCATTGCTTCACAAGGCATCATTGAGGATATATGTGAGCAGAAGAGGAGATGGACCAGTGATCTAAGGACCTGGACTTACCATAGATGAGTATTCTGAGAAATGCTCTGGTTCTCACAGAATGTTCAAAAGGCTCAGAGGAAGACATCTAGCATATTGGGTACATCATGTATAGAAGAGAGATGGAAAGACATAGACCAGAATCAAAAGGATGAAAAAGTAGGGAGGAAAGGAGAAAGCAGCCACAAGCATCACCAGTCCCAGGATAGAGATACAAATAGATGGAGACTGGTCATTTTCTTCACTGGAGGTGCGTTAGCTTCCCCTCTCTGGTCCTCAGGAAGTCTGAAAAACAAAGGATCATAGTATACTTGAGTATCTTGGATTTGGTTTCAGTGGCCAGAACAAGTCAAAAAGGTTACTCCAAAATGTGTACATGCACCAACTCTATGCTTATAACAGTAGAAGTTTTTCCTTTTCTATCCAACCAACTACATTTGTCAACAGGTTGTGTTTCTAGAGGAATACAGGATATGTATATTTGTATTTGTGCGTTTGGCCTGTCATACAAGGTTCTGAAAGCGGTTTGCCTACAGATTACTTGTAGATGTTTGCAGATGGAAGAAACCTTAGAGATCATCTAATCAAGCTAGATAAGGAAATAGAGACCCAGTCAGCAGAAGTGACATGGCCAAGATCATATAACTGGAAAGTGACAGCTGGAACTTGAATCAAGGTCCTTAGACTAGTACCCTCTCTTCTACATCACTAAACCTTTCTAAATCCCTCCTCCTAGGAATGAAATTCAGAGTGTGGTTCCAATATGGAATTTTGCCTTGAAGAGATATCTCAACTATTGAATTCTCCAAGTCTAATTCCTTATCAAAAGTGGGATAGGAGTTAACTTCTCCAGAGGACTAATTGTTTTCCTGCTACCTACAGTAAATTAGTTGGCGTAGGCCAGGATCAACTCCAAGACACAATGGATTAAGGGTCTAGGAAGCCTCTGGATGCTGCAGTGATGGCAACAGAATGGTAGAAAAGAAATCAGCTGAGTGCACTAAGAGTCACAGCTCTGAGACTATGGTTTGTACTCTACATATGAGATCTTTTTTTTCCAGTGACTCCTGAGGGAGCTGAATCTTGTCAATGTGAACAGTTTGTACCTTAAAGAAAAGGAAAAAAACCTAAAGAAGTTTTAACCTGAATGGATATAATTTGAACTATAATTGAGAAATAAGATGGGCCTGTAATGGATCAGAAAGGAGGAATAATTCTTGGACAGTTAACATTCTCCATTGTTATCTACATATTATCAAGAGATCTAGAAGAATGCCTCCAGCATAAAGGCTGCCCCCCTTTAATGATCTTATGGGAAGACATGGAAAAGAGTTACACAGGATGGACACAGAACGGATTGAAATCCTGGTCGGTCAGCAAACATCTATAAAGTGTTTACTGTGTACCAAACACTGGATTAAGTGCTAGGGATACAAAGAAAGGCCTTTGTATCTCTAGCTTCAAGGATCTTCCATTCTGATGGTGGAGGCAACATGCAAATAACCCTATACTCAAAACATATGTGTTGTAAACAGGAGGTCATCTTGGAGGGAGAAGTCACTATTTGGGGAGGTGATGGAGGAAAAAACTGGGAAAGATCTCTCGTAGAAAGTAGCATTTGAGCTGAGACCTGAAAGAAGCCAGAGAAGCTAGGAGGTGAAAAGCTAAGGGCCATTCTAAGAATGGAGGTCAGCCACTGAAAAGGCAATGTTATATGCAAGCGATAGCAAATAGAAGAATGGTAAAGTGACTCAGGGGAACCAAAGTGTAAACAGACAGGAAAAGCAGGGAGGGGCCTGGTCAGGAAAGACTTCAAATGCCAAACAGAGTTTGATATTTGATTGTGGAGGTGATGGGGCTGGGGTAGTAGGCTCCAGTTTACAACTTTGGAGTTTCATTGTTTTCAAGACTACGTGGCAGAAAGGGATAGGCCATGTGTCAGTTAAACCTCTAACTATCACCTTTAGCCTAGCCCTTGGCTTTCTGCAGTAGAGTTTCTCAGTTCTATTTTCCTTGATGGGTACTGATATGCCCACAATGATTCAGAGACTTTTCTCAAATTCATTTCCACATTTAACCTAACTCTTGGTTGCTGGGGTTAAAAGGACTGTTCATAAATCTTCCCTCCTAGAAGGCCTTTCATATTTAGTTAGAGGGCAGAAATTTCTAATGCAATAGAATATTTTTGCCTTAAGGCAAACTTTAGTCATTGAAGTCCTTTTGACCCTACTTTCTCTGGACAGCTTTGATGAATCTGACTGACTTTTCTCTATTTCCAGAAACTGACAAGTCTTAAAAAGAATCGATACCAATAGGATGTTTCATTTACTAAAATGATCGCTGCTTTTGTTTCCTACTAAGGCAGTCTTGAAACAAAAACAAAGAACAAAAAATCAACCAAATTCTTTCTAAGCATGTGATGCCAAAGTGTAGTTTCAAAATGATTATGAAGGTTCTTGCCAGTTTTAGAGTTACAAACAGACTAAGCACCTAATTATGTTTCATTTCAGTAACTGGGTAAGAAAATACCATTATTACACATTCATTTTTAGGACTCTCCTTCAAAGCCCCATCAAGTAAACTGATGGTCTAATACAACATGAAGGTGACACTAAATCAGGAAACCTTTAGAAAATTGGTTAGAATCTTACCTAGAAAAAAAAATAAACAAAAAAAACTTTTTTAAAAAGAATCTTACCTAGGATGGAATAGGCCTATAACCTATGCCAAGGGAATAGTGGATTTCCTTGCCTAGTTGGTTTTTTAATCTCAGATTCTCCCCCTCAAGTATATACCCAAGTACTTTGTACCGCCACTCTCATTCTGATATGGCACAATAATCAATTGACCTTTTTGTTGTTGTTTTTAAGAATGAGTCTCCCCATTTTAATCAGGCCCGAAATACAGTGGCCATTCATGGGCCCAGCCCTACTACCGATCAGGAACGGGAGCTGTTCCAACTTGCACTAATTCACTCTTCCATAGGAGCCTGATGGTCCCCTCCTCCTGGGAGTTTATCATATTAGCGTTAGACTTGGTGTGGACACATATTGGTCTTGAGCCCACAGAGGCTCAGAACTCCCAAGCTCAAGGGATAGACCAGCTTCACCTTCACTAGCAGCAAGAGCTACAGGTGTGCAGTACCACCATCCACCTCAGTCTATCTTTTGCCAAACAATAAAGTCCCATGGCTCCTTGGAAACAGAAATGCTGTGATTGTCTGTCTGACCGATCCTCCCTTTTCCTCTCCTTGTCCTGAGAGTGAAGTACTAGCCAAGAACAGATGAGTGACAGAGGGCGTAGAAGGTTCATGGAAGTTAGATCATCCTGAAAAATTGATGATTAGATTATCAATTCCATGTCCAGGAATCCTATCTTTGATGTATTTACTACACTAAGGAAGGTTACTGACTTTCAACAAGTTAAAAGTCAACTTGATGAACAAATTAATAAAAGAATGAATGAGTAAAAGTTGTTGAAGACAGTAACAGCAAGATTGTGTAATGATCAACTATGACAGCTTGGCTCTTCTCAGCAATACGATGATCCAAGACAATTCCAGAAGACTTATATGTCATCTGCATCCAGAGAAAGAACTATGGAGTCTGAAAGCGTATCAGAGCATAGTATTTTCTCCTTTTTGTTTTTCTTTCTCATGCTCTTCCCTCTTGTTCTGATTCTTCTTTCACAATATGATTAATGTGGAAAATGTGTTTAATGTCATTGTATACGTATAGCCTATGTCAGATTGCTTACTATTTTGGGGAGAGGGGAGGGGAAGAAGAGAGGGGAAATTTGGAACTCAAGATCATGTAAAAATGAATGTTGAAAACTATTTTACATATAATTAGGAAAAAATACTATTAAGTGAAAAAAAAAAGTTATTGAAGGAGCAAAGTAAAATAGTGCGATTGTCTACACACTACTGGGTTTTTCCATTGAAATGTCAATTTTGATTGGAATAGTTTTATTCATTTCATTGGGAAAACACTGACAAATATAAGGCTTTGGAACATACATAGATCTCTCATTAGCCTTCATTCTTGATCGATGGCAACTACAGATTGGTCAGCTTAGATTATGGACTATACCACCACGTCATATTTGTATCACTCCTTCCATAAAGTCTCATGATTCTTGTCAGAGGTTGAAGGTATGGGGAGAGAAGGAACAGATATGTACATGAGGCTGTGAAAACATGCACCTGCTGATTTCCCCCCGACCTGTCCGCCATACAATTGATTTATTCTGTACTGAGACAGACTGGTGTGGTAGATGAAGTACTAGGCATAGAGTCAGAAAGATTTGAGTTCACATATGCCCTGAGACACTTAAGAGCTGTGTAATCCTCAGTAGGTCACTTCCCCTCTGTCTGATTCTGTTTCCTGCAAAATGGAGGTCATAACAGCACAGGGCAGTTCAGAGCATGATCTGGGGCTGGAGACTGGAAACTAATCTGAAGTGAGGAAGGAAGAAATGGAGACAAAGAACTAACTAGTATTTGTGCTGAGTGTTTGGGAGTTTGAGCCAGTGCAGTGTGATGATCAAGAATCCTGAGAAGGAATGAGGAGGGGCCCAGACAGAAGTAAAAAGTGATCAAGAGAGTTGTTAGGAAAGGATGTGGAGCAAGACACACAGACACTGACAGAGAGAAAGTGATCATGATAGAAAGCGAGGAGAATGTTTGGTCTGCTTGTTGGTATGAGGAAGTATCCTTGCCAAGAAAACCCCTGATAAATAAAAAGTACTGGATTTGACAATACCATAAACAAAGAAAATACTCCTTAAGTGGAAAAAGAAATTAAAAAATAAAAGAAAACCCCTGCTAAGATTGCAGAGTTGTATACAACTGATATGATTGAACAACAAATGAGAGAAAATGTGACTTGAGCTAGTGGGGTGCTAGGGCAAATGCAGAGCTAGGAAGTCTAGTTCCCAAGAGATTATATGTAAGTGTGTTGTGTGTAGAAGTCCGCGGGGCCTCTCACCTCTACAGTGTGAAGGGTTATGATGTTAATCAAGTTGGTCCCCCATCACTCATCTCAATTGGGCATTTTATGGGCTCTTTTAGTTCTGCTTCAGGAAGCAATTACCCCAGGTTGAGGGGTTCAGGGTGACTTAGAGCCCAGAGCATCTGTGAGGGTAAAAATACTATTATTCCTAGAATTGGAACAAGTTTATGGCAGATGAAATTCCAGTTTTAGATACTATCATAAAATCCTGTACTTTCACTTTAATTCCTATCTTTTTCTTTAAAAATAGGGTGTTACTGGTACTATTTAGTTTTATATCACATTCATTTATGAAAATGCTCCTTCTATCCAATGAGATTTTCTTTGAAACAAAGAATTATTTAAAAAGCATTTCAACTGTAATGCCAAAGTACACTTTTAATGGGGTGACCAGTTCCTCCATTTGTCCTATTTCTTAATTCTGCCTTAAGGTTATGACCATCCCCTCTTAATGGTTGAGATAAAGGTGTTATAGACATTCCTTAATGACATTAGAATATCAGTAACCTCCGTCTATCAGGTTATCCCCACCTAGGTCCCTCCATTCTGTCATTGTTCTTGTATTCCATAAAAGGCTCCCTGCCCAGAGACTTGGGGCTAGACTCTTTGAGATGATAGTCTCTTCTAGCCCTGGGATCCATTGGTCCTAGTATTTCTCTCCATTTAATAAACTATTGAATTGATCTCTAATCTCTGTCTTGCTCAGTTTCTTTTGGCATTACACAACAAAGTCCACCAATATATTTACCATGTGTTATCGCATATGCAGTATCCCATACCATAGTCCTATTCCTTTCCAACAAAAAGGGCAAGGTGCATTTTCTCATGTCTTCTCCATGGCCAAGTTTGTTCATTAATTTTAGTTTTGTTTTTCATTTTCCTTGACTCAGTCACGGTAAATTTTGTGTCATTTTATTTTTACAAATCAGTTAAGATATGAACCCTTAATAAGTTATTCAATGTATTCACATTTTAGGGAAAAAAAATTAACCTAGGTAATAAAGTAAATAGGGCACAGGTCTTGGAGTCAGGAAGACCTGAATTCAAATCTAGCCTCAGACACTTACCAACAATGTGACCCTGGACAAATCACTTGATCCTATATGCATCAGTTTCTTTATCTGCAAAATGAGCTGGAGAAGGAAATGGAAAACCATTCCAATATCTTTGCCAAGAAAACCCTAAATGGGATCACGTAGACTCAGATGAATTGAACAACATGTTCCCAGCACAAAAATCAGAAGAAGGCAGGGGCCTTCAGAGAAATCACATTCTGACAGAACTCCAATATGTGCTGCAGATTGTCTAAATGTACAGACATAGCTGAAGGGTGGCAGAAATAGCTAGGATATTCAATCTATGAAGAGGAGGAGAGCCTGGGACCATGTAGCATTGCTAGAGGGGCAAGCCTGGTCCAAGACAGCCAGAGGTAGACATGACACCATTTGGCAACAGATATGTGGGATGAGTAGAAATACGGAGCCCTAGCTAACTCTTAGGTTGTGAAGCAGATTGCCTGGAAGGATGGTAGAGCCCTTAATAAATTCAATCATTCAGAAGTGGGAGGAGGTGGGGAGGAAAGATAATGAGTTGTTTTAGATATCGTGCATTTGATTTGGCTGTGGATCATCCAATTTGAGATGTCCAAGATTGTGGAAATGGCTTTTTACGTGTCCAAGGCCTTTGGCAACTATGATCTCTATCTTGAGAAATAGACAGGACAGGTAGTATTGTGTGCAGAAGGGCAAGAGAAATGAGGTGGAGTGAGGAGTATCAGAGGATCCTCAGGTGTTTGCTTTAAGGCGCTTGGACTGCAAGTGACTGCTCAAAAGAGGATCTCTGCATTCAGTGATGATACTGTTGAAAAATAATGTTGTGTCCTTGTAATCTGTGGCCCAGAAGCAGAGCTCTGGGTCTGAAGAGTGGATTTGATCCCAGAAATTTCTCTCAGAAATCTGGTTGGCTTTTTCCTCTGCCCAGTGCTCCCCCTCGGAACTTGAGAATTTGAATTGTGTCTAGATCTCCAAAACAAAGACTGTGTAAAAAAAAAAAAAAAAAAAAAAAAAAAAAAAAAAAAAAAAAAAAAAGACTGGTCAGAAAAAGACTGATAAAAGTTTAATCACCTTCGGTATGGGGTGAGGGAAAAGGAATGAAAAGGGGACACACTTTTAATTTGCATTAACATTTTCTTCATCTCTCTCGTAAGTTCAGAGAAAATCAACAAAATGATAAAACAAATTGTGATTTGTAATGTTTGTGACGTGTAAATTTAACAACTAGTTTTTAGAAGGCTGAAGAACCCTTAGTTCCCAGACAAGCTTTTAGCTTTATTCTGTTGCAGATGATGTGGTAAGTACTGAAGATACAAAAGCAAAAGCAATCTCTGCCCTCAGGGAATTTACCTTCTAATTGGTGAGACAATATATATGTACATATATTTGTGTGTTTGTGCACACATATGTATACATCTGTCTGCATAAGTCTATATACACTATACATAAAAAAGTAACTAGCTCAAGGCAACCTTGGAGAAGATGGCCTCTTGCAAAAGAGGGTTTTTGAATTGAGTCTTAAAGGAAACCAATGAAGCTTAGAGGCAGATATGAGGAAGGGGAAGATTCTAGGGAGGGAGACAGGAGATGAAGTGATATGAGTAAGGAATAATAACAAGCAAGCCAGTCTGGCTGATCTATAGAGTTCATGGAAGGGAGCAGTGTATAATTAAGTCTGAGAAGATAGATTGGGGTCATATGGTGAAGAAGAGTTTATATTTTGATCCTGGAGACAATAGGGAGCCACTGACGTTTGTTGAGGGAGACTGAGAAATCTAAAATGATAGCACAGTTATAAACCAGATGACTTGAAGGATAGAGGATAGAAGAAACCTCATTGGTCTCTCTGACCCAGATCTGTCCTCCTTCCAATCCATCCTCAACACTGCCAAAATGATATTCTCCAAGGCCGAGGCAGAAGAGAATGGAGTAAAGGGCCTTGCTACACTGGCTGAATATTGCATCAAAACTCAAGTGCCTTCCAGTGATAACAGTTCAGATTTTCTTGATGACAACTTCTACCATCATGTGATTAATGATGAAGAGGAGGAGAAAGAAGATGCTAACTATAATGATGATTCTGGGAATGAGAAGTCAAGACCTATTCCTTCAGTGCTCCTGTAGAACCCAGACATCTCAGATCAAAGGGGAGTGGCATTAACAGTGGCAAAAAAAAACCTTGTGGGGGGGGGCAAATGTGTCTCCTATTGTGTGCATCTCCTTTTTATAGAATTATGCTCCTTTTTATGGATCTTTCATTGTAGAGGAAGTAACCCTTCATAGAATATATTCAGATTCTTTCATTCTTTATACTTCCACTACTGTATTAGTTCTTAAAAAAACACACAGAGCTCTTTTTTTCACTTCAGCTCTACAAAGTATTATAGGGAAACATGTTTGGTCTGTGTTTTGATTCTTAAAAATTCAGTACAGTCTCTCATTAAGATGTTTAATGTAGTTGAGTGCCATACCACTTGGTGCATATATGTTTAATATTGATATTGCTTCGTTGTTTATGCTACCCTTTAGCAGGATGTAGTTTCCTTCCTTATCTCTTTTAATTAGATCAATTTTTACTTTTGCTTGATCTGAGATAAGGATGGCTACCCCTGCTTTTTTGACTTCACCTGAAGCATAATAGATTTTGCTCCAGCCTTTTACCTTTACTCTATATGTATCCCCCTGCTTTAAATGTGTTTCTTGTAAACAACATATTGCAAGAAGAAATAGACAACAAAACTGTAATAGTAGGAGATCTCAACCTTGCACTCTCAGAATTAGACAAATCAAACCACAAAACAAATAAGAAAGAAATTAAAGAAGTAAATAGAATATTAGAAAAATTAGGTATGTTGGATCTTTGGAGAAAATTGAATGGAGATAGAAGGAATATACTTTCTTCTCAGCAGTTCATGGAACCTATTCAAAAATTGACCATATATTAGGACATAAAGACCTCAAAATTAAATGCAAGAAAGCAGAAATAGTAAATGCTTTCTTTTCAGATCATGATGCAATAAAAACTACATTCAACAAAAAGTTAGGGGGAAATAGATCAAAAAGTAATTGGAAACTAAACAATCTCATCTTAAAGAATGATTGGGTGAAGCAGCAAATTATAGATACAATTAATAATTTCACTCAAGATAATGACAATGATGAGACATCATACCAAAATTTGTGGGATGCAGCCAAAGCAGTAATAAGAGGAAATTTTATATCCTTAGAGGCTTACTTGAATAAAACAGAGAAAGAAAAGATTAATGAATTGGGCTTGCAACTAAAAAACTAAAAAAGACCAAATTAAAAACCCCAATCAAATACTAAATTGGAAATTCTAAAATTAAAAGGAGAAATTAAAAATATTGAAAGTAAAAAACTATTGAACTAATTAATAAAACTAAGAGTTGGTTCTATGAAAAAGCCAATAAAATAGATAAGCCTTTGGTAAATCTGATTAGAAAAAGGAGGGAGGAAAATGAAATTAGTAGTCTTAAAAATGAAAAGGGAGAACTTTCCACCAATGAAGAGGAAATTAGAGAAATAATAAGGAGTTATTTTGCTCAACTTTATGCCAATAAATTTGATAACCTAAGTGAAATGGATGACTACCTCCAAAAATACAGACTTCCCAGACTAACAGAAGAGGAAGTAAATTGCTTGAATAGTCCCATTTCAGAAAAAGAAATAGAACAGGCAATTAAACAACTCCCTAAGCAAAAATCCCCAGGACCAGATGGATTTACATGTGAATTTTACCAAACATTTAAAGAACAATTGGCCCCAGTGCTATATAAATTATTTGATAAAATAAGGAATGAAGGAGTCCTACCAAATTCCTTCTATGACACAGACATGGTACTGATACCTAAACCAGGTAAGCTGAAAACAGAGAAAGAAAATTATAGACCAATCTCCTAATGAATATTGATGCTAAAATCTTAAATAAGATATTAGCAAAAGACTACAGAAAATCATCTCCAAGATAATACACTATGATCAAGTAGGATTTATACCAGGAATGCAGGGCTGGTTCAATATTAGGAAAACTATCAATATAATTGGCCATGTTAATAACCAAATTAACAAAAACCATATGATCATCTCAATAGATGCAGAAAAAGCATTTGATAAAATCCAACATCCATTCCTATTAAAACACTTGAGAGTATAGGAATAAATGGACTTTTCCTTAAAATAATCAGCAGCATCTATTTAAAACCATCAGTAAGCATCATATGTAATGGAGACAAACTGCAACCATTCCCAATAAGATCTGGAGTGAAACAAGGTCGCCCACTATCACCGTTACTATTTAATATTGTATTAGAAACGCTAGCTATATCAATAAGAGCTGAGAAAGAGATTAAAGGAATAAGAATAGGCAATGAGGAAGCCAAATTATCACTCTTTGCCGATGACATGATGGTATACTTAGAGAACCCCAGAGATTCTGCTAAAAAGTTATAGAAATAATCCACAACTTTAGCAAAGTTGGTGGTTATAAAATAAACCCACATAAGTCATCAGCATTCTTATATATCACTAACAAAATCCAACAGTCAGAGTTACAAAGAGAAATTCCATTTAAAGTAACTACTGATAATATAAAATATTTAGGAATCTATCTGCCAAGGGAAAATCAGAAACTTTATGAGCAAAATTACAGACCACTTTTCACACAAATTAAGTCTGATCTAACCAATTGGAAAAATATTAAATGCTCTTGGATAGTGTGAGCAAATATAATAAAGATGACAATATTACCTAAACTAATCTATTTATTTAGCGCTATACCAATCAGACTCCCAAAAAACTATTTTAATGACCTAGAAAAAATAACAACAAAGTTCATATGGAAAAACAAAAAGGTCAAGAATTTCAAGGGAATTAATGAAAAAAAATCAAATGATGGTGGCTTAGCTGTACCAGATCTAAAATTATATTATAGAGCAGCAGTTACCAAAACTATTTGGTATTGGCTAAGGAATATATTAGTTAATCAGTGAATAGATTAGGTTCAAGGACAAAACAGTCAACAAATATAGCAACCTAGTCTTTGACAAACCCAAAGATCCCAGCTTTTGGGATAAGAACTTACTGTTTGATAAAATTGCTGGGAAAATTGAAACTAATATGGCAGAAACTAGGCATTGATCCATACTTAACGCGTACACCAAGATAAGGTCAAAATGGGTTCATGACCTAGGCATAAAGAATGAAATTATTAATAAATTAGGGGAACATAGGATAGTTTACCTCTCAGACCTGTGGAAGGGGAAGGTCTTTATGACCAAAGCAGAACTAGAGATCATTACTGATCACAAAATAGAAAATTTCGATTATACCAAACTGAAAAGTTTTTATACAAACAAAACTAATGCAGACAAGATTAGAAGGGAAGCAATAAACTGGGAAAATATTTTTACAGTCAAAGGTTCTGATAAAGGCCTCATTTCCAAAATATATAGAGAATTAACTCTAATTTATAAAAAATCAAGCCATTCTCCAATTGAAAAATGGTCAAAGGATATGAACAGACAATTCTCAGATGAAGAAATTGAAACTATTTCTAGTCATATGAAAAGATGCTCCAAGTCATTATTAATCAGAGAAATGCAAATTAAGACAACTCTAAGATACCACTACACACCTGTTAGATTGGCTAAGATGACAGGAAAAAATAATGATGATTGTTGGAAGGGATGTGGGAAAACTGGGACATTGATGCATTGTTGGTGGAGTTGTGAACGAATCCAACCATTTTGGAGAGTAGTTTGGAACTATGCTCAAAAAGTTATCAAACTGTGCATACCCTTTGATCCAGCAGTGTTACTACTGGGATTATATCCCAAAGAGATTATAAAGAAGGGAAAGGGACCTGTATGTGCACGAATGTTTGTGGCAGCCCTTTTGTAGTGGCTAAAACTGGAAACTGAATGGATGTCCATCAGTTGGAGAATGGTTGAATAAATTGTGGTATATGAAAATTATGGAATATTACTGTTCTGTAAGAAATGACCAACAGGATAATTTCAGAAAGGCCTGGAGAGACTTACATGAACTGATGCTGAGTGAAATGAGCAGGACCAGGAGATCATTATATACTTCAACAACAATACTATATGATGACCAGTTCTGATGGATCAGGCCATCCTCAGCAACGAGATCAACCAAATCATTTCTAATGGAGCAGTAATGAACTGAACTAGCTATGCCCAGAAAAAGAACTCTGGGAGATGACTAAAAACCGTTACATTGAATTCCCAATCCCTCTATTTATGCACACCTGCATTTTTGATTTCCTTCACAAGATAATTGTACAATATTTCAGAGTCTGATTCTTTTTCTACAGCAAAATAACGTTTTGGTCAGGTATACTTATTGTGTATCTAATTTATATTTTAATATATTTAACATCTAATGGTCATCCTGCCATCTAGGGGGGGGGGGAGGTAAGAGGTGAAAAATTGGAACAAGAGGTTTGGCAATTGTTAATGCTGTAAAGTTACCCATGTATATATCCTGTAAATAAAAGGCTATTAAATAAAAAAAAAAAATGGTTTAAAAAAAAAAAAAAGATGTTTAATGTATTTAAAGCTGGGAATCCACCAGAAGTTGAGTCTTTGGGAGTTCACAAGTGCTTTGTAGCAAAAGAAAAATGGGAACAACAACAACAACAAACTAATGCCCCCAAACCTTAAAAAAAATAACAAATTTATTAAGGTTTTAACTGCTCCATTTATAACATTAGCATATGCACGCTTTTTTAGCGTGCATTTAGCCTTGTGAATTTTGCTTTCTCCCTTTTAAGATGTGAGGCAAACGATATAAGCAACTGTGCTGAGCTTGAGAAAATGTGTTACTGAAAGACACAGTACTGCTTTTGAGACTTTACTTACCCTGTGATCAAAAATCAGTTTTTTGAAAAATGATTGAGATCTAATGCCTGAAATAAATATTGATAGATTATGTAGGAAAAACAACAACAATGTGATATAGCTAATGTACATACCTGACAGTATGACTCTCTTGTTCTGTAAACTCCAGTGGCTCCCTATTACCTTTACATTCAAAACAAAATCCCTGTTTAGCATTTAAAGTCCTTCCAACTCTACCTTTTCAGCCTCACTTCACTTCATGTACTCAACAACCCAGCCAAATTTGCCTTTATACTGTCCTCCATTCAAGATGCCTCATCTCCCCTCTCTGTGCCTGTTCACTGAGATCCTCCTATGTAGAAGGTACTACCTCCTCACCTTAATCTCTTAGAATCACTAGTTTCCTCTACATCTCAGCTCAAGCATGAGGTCTCTCCCAATCCCTGCCAGTATTTCTCCCCCGTAATTATTTTTATTTCTTTCGTATGTTGTATATTTAATTATCTGTGTTCTTATAGTCGTTTTTTCTCCCTCAGGTAGAATATGAGCTTGAGGTTTGGAAATGTTTCAGATTTTTTGTCTTTGTATCTCCAATGCCTTTGAACTAAATAGTTGACACTGGACAATCCCCAATGCACTGAATTGTGGGCATTGGATGAAAACTTGTTGACTTCCATTGAATTTTTGGCTTTGAGGTGAGCCTACTTCTATGCTCCCAAGCTGTAGCCTGATAAGACTAGATGAACATTTTTAATGAGGAACAGCTACCAAAGTGTGTGTGAAACCTGCCTATGAGAACTCAATTGGCTTCTATGAAATTTCTTGGTGGCAACAGCACAAAACATTTCTCTGTCACCTCATAAACACTTTTATGTTATTCCAGTCCAAGTCTAGGAAGTTATTACTAAGTTTCCTGTGTAGCTCAACTATCCCCCATACACCTTCCTAACCCTCCTGAAATTCTAGACATTGCAATATTTAAAAGCCTTGGTTAAACATATCATTTTATTAGATCTGCCACCAGGAACAGGTTCACATAGGAGTGAACTCTCTAGGCTTGAATAGACTTACTTCTGTGGGATTTTTAAAGCATTGTTATTGATTATTTTTTTGCCAGGAGGAGGCTCCTACAATTAAAGAATTGGCTTTTATTTATATTGAAACTCACTATGAAATAGTCAAGTAATTAATAAGTTAGCTATGGTACAAGAGCAGTGTGTCAGAGGGGAGAAAATCTGAGGCAGGAAGAAATGTAAGCTATCAACAACTGTATGAATAAATGATGTTCCAAGTTAATAATTATATCACTAGGTACAGAAAAAGTTCTTGATAAAATGCAACACCCATTCCTATTAAAAAAATCACTTAAGAAACAGGAAACCATGGAGCTTTTCTTAAAATGATAAGAGCAAGCATTATCTGTAATGGGAATAAACTTAAATCTTTCCCAGTAAGAGCAGGGTGAAAGAGGGATGTCCATTGTCACTACTATTATTCAGTATTTTATTAGAACTGCTAGCTTCTAGCAACGAGATAAGAAAAACAAACTGGGGGCAACTAGTTGGTGTAGTGGATAGAGCACCAGCCCTGAAGTCAAGAGGACCTGAGTTCAAATGTGACCTCAGACACTTAATACTTCCTGGCTGTGTGACCCTGGCCAAAGTCACTTAACCCCAATTGCCTCAGCAAAAAAAAAAAAAAAAAAAAAAAAAAAAGAAGAAGAAAAAGAAACTGGAAGAATAAAAATAGGCAATGAGGAAAATGAAATTCTAGAGAACGCCAGAGAACTTTCTAAAAAAAGTACTTGGAAAAACTTTACAACTTTAACAAAGTTACAGGATATAAAATAAACCCATATAAATCATCAACATTTCCATCTACTAACAATACAACCCAGGAGAAAGAGATAGGGAAACTTCGTTTAAAATAACCATAGAAAAATAGAGGTCCAACTTTACACCTGTCAGATTGGCCAATATGACAAAAAGGAACATGATAAATTCTGGAGGGGATATGGAAAAATTGGGACACTGATGCTTTGTTGATGAAGTTGTGAGCTATTCCATCTATTCTTGAGAATAATTCAGAACATGCCCAAAAGTCTATAAAACTTTGCATGTCCTTTGAACCTGCTATATACTACTAGTAGTTCTGTATCCCAAAGAGATTAAAGAAAATGGAAAATGATTTATATGTAGACAAATATTTATAGCAGTTCTTTTTGTGGTGGCAAAGAAATAGAAATCAATGTGGCATGTAGTTGTGGTGAAATACTGTTATATTATGAGAAATGATGGATAGAATGGTTTCTGAAAATCCTGGGCAGTTGTATATGAAAGGGAAAAGGACTGTCCAAAGTCACATAGCCAATTGTAGCAGATCTCCCTCCCTCCCTCTTTCCCTCCTTCTTCCCTCCCTCCTTTCTCTTTTATTCTATCCCTCCCTCCTTCTTTCCTCCCTCCCTCCAGCCTTCCTCCCTCACTCCCTCTCTTCCTTCTTCCTCCATCTCTCCCTCACTCTCTCCTTCCTCCCTCCTTCCCTTCCTTCCTTAATCTGCTTACTTAAATCCAATTCACTTGCTAGTCACAACTTCACCTTCCTGATGTCCTGGTCCTCTTTGAAAATGAAAGCCAAACCGCAGCGCTCGCATAGGCTGTATTCTAGACCCTAGCTTCTGAAACTGTGATTTATGACCCATATAAGGTCTCATAACTGAATGTGGAGGTCATGAAATTATGATTTATTATAAGTAAATGTTTCATTTGTATACATATATCTGTATCTATCTATACATCTATATCTATCTATACACACACCTACCTATATACCCAAGGTCATATAAAATTTGTTAGGCTAAATGGGGTCATGAGTGGAAAAAGTGAGAAGCTCTGCTCCAGGCTGGGAATGTGCTCTGTCTTTAATTCTGCCTTTCCAAATCCTTTTCTTCGTTCAAGGCCCAGTTCAGATGCCACCTCCTCCCTGAATCCTTCCCTGATATCTTCAGCTAAAAGTGTTCTCTCTCTCTTCTGTTTCCCTTAAGTATCTTTGCTTCCTTTTCTTGCAATACATTTACCATAGATCATAAATTGAGGGGTAGAAGGAATTTTAGAGATCATGTAATCCAATGCCATTATTTGACTAAGGAGGAAACGGAGGTGCAAAGATAGGGGAAGTGACTTGCCCACGATTATCTGTGTACATGTCCTGTTCTCTCCATTAAACTATAATCTTTCTTGAAGAAAAAGCATTTACAAAATCCAACACCCATTCCTATTAAAAACACTGAGAGCATAGGAATAAATGGAGTTTTCCTTAAAATGATAAGTAGCATCTAGTTAAAAGAAACTAGAATCATCTCTATTAAGATCAGGGGTGAAATAAGGTTGCCAACTATCACTGTTACTGTTCAGTATTGTATGAAAAATGTTACCTTTAGAAATAAGAGAAGAAAAAGTCTATAATCTTTCCTCTTCCTTTTTTTGCCTTTTCTTTCTTTCTTGAGGACTACATTCATTTTTTTTACTTAAAACATTCATTTTTGTGAGATTTTAAACTCCAAATTTTTTCTCCCTCTCTCATTTCCCCCCCTCCTCAAACCAGCAAGCATTCTGAGATATGTCATATGTGTACAATCCTGTTAAACATGTTTCCATATTAGACTATTATATTCTTGAGGGCAAAGACTGACTTGTAGTTCACAGCTTTGTAGCCCCGGGGTCTCCTCAGTATGCTGCCTATACTTACATACTTCGGTGGCTCTCTGATCTCATCAATCTGGGGATTCCCTCCACCAAGGCAAATTGAAACCCGTCAAAGCCTACTCATCCCTTGCAAGGCTTGTTCTGCACAACTGAGGATTGCAGGATGGGTCCTTTCTTTGGATCTTTTATATTAGAATGGTATCAATGCAGTACTCGGGCTACTCATCTGCCGTCCCTTTCCCTTACTTTTTTCCAGCCATACATTCCCTCCATGATATTTGTTATGCTGCTTCTTGAATGTAAGTCATCAATGGAAATACGCTCCAGCCTAAATAGCACCCATCATTCATTTCTCTGTTGCCCTTAAAGGTGCTCACAACCTCAATTTTCTGGAGCTCCCAAAAGCCATCCGTGCTACACTCTTATTTCTATTTAATTTTGGGCCCAATTTATTGCCTCTTTGCAACATTTGGCTCAGACAGTGTTTGACGCACTAACTTAATAGATTGATTACCCATCCAACTGCGTATCCTAGGCTGGACAGTAGGTAGTTTTCAGCCATTTAATTTTTACTGTGTGGATCACTAGGTTGATCTTTTCCAAGGAATCATGAATATCATTAAGGAGGCCCTCAAATGGTCTGGGGTTTGCTTCAATCAGCACAATACCATCCACACATATCTATAGGGAATTTCTCTTCCATTTAGACCTTGAATTGGCCATCCTCTGCTTTTTACAAGCATGCAACTCTATTTTATGTTAATAACAAAGTCTTATCTGTGATCACATTTAACAAGGAATCTTGTATCACCTTAATATGCATGAAATATTCCTTGGTCAACAAGATTCTTCAAGACTGCACTTCATCCTGCTGAATGGCCTATGTTAGATATTTAAAAAAGAGTAAATACATTGTCTGCTCCTCTTAGCAATTTGTGTGACTGCAAGGATGTCATACAAGGATGTGATTGCCTGTAGAAAATAATTTGTGAAACTTTGCCTGTTTTCTTTTCAGGTTTTCATCGATGATGCCTTTAGTACATGTATAGATCATACTCAAAAATATTTTACAAAGATAAGGAAGGAAAAATATAAGTTGGCAGCCTTGTACCTCATAGGCATTTTATAATTATTTAAGTAAGAATAGGAACTATCTTTTACCTCTTTGTATCCTTAGCATTTAGCACCTACATTAAATATTTAATAAATGACTGGAAATTAATTGAATTTTGGGATGTTTGACTACCTTGATTAATTCCGAAATTCTTGAAGTGAAAGCAGGCACTTAGGTTGATTAGCTGGAACTGTGTTCGAAAAAAATGGGGACAGGCTAAGAGGGCAGGGAAGTTCATGAGGTAGCCCTCACTTAGGAATCTCCCCTACACATGCCTAGACTTGACAATTTCTCTGCCCCATAATGGTTTTTCCCTCCCCCTGCCAGTCCATTTGTTGTCAGTGCCCCTAGTCCCGAAGCAAAGGAACAAGATGTTAATTTTGTTTATTTTTGTAGCGATAAGGAGTTCTGACTAAGCAAGGAATTTCAGCAGGCTTTCCACAATCGTTTTATGAGCTGTTTTCCTCTCCACAGGCCTGGTCCTACCACATGTTACACGATTTTGCTTGGTGTTATTTGACCTGGCCCCAAAGCCTGCAATTTGATGCTGCCCTAGCTGCCCCCCACAGGTTGAGAGACAAGAGGGCACTCTTCTGACATGTGCCTCCTCTTCTCGACACATGTTCGCCAAACCATCACTTAACCTTTCTGGCCGTTCATTTGTTAGCAGATTTTCAGCAGGCCTCAGAAGGGCCTAAGATCTCTTACAAGCCTATACTATTCTGGGGCCAATTTCACTTTAAGGACCTTTCCACCTGGAGCAGACAGCCTGAGGAATGCCAGAAAAAGCCAGCCACTAGAGGCCAATAACAAGCACAGGAGGATGCTGGGGATTGGAATAGTGAGCAACGAGGAATGCAGCTTCCCTGACTGATCTGCATGCTCATTAGCTCACCCCAAGGAAGAAAATTGGGAAGGGAAGGCTGGAGCAATAATGACGACAGCTCACATCCATATTGCTTTAAAGTTTGCAAAGCACCGGATGTACACAACAGCACTGTGAGGTAAGGGTCACATACATTATTATCCCCAGTTTACAGATTTGGAAACTGAGGCATACAAAAGTTGATGACAAGCTAAGGGTTACACAGCTGGTATACATTAAAGACTGCATTTGAAGTCAAGTCTTCCTGACTCTTAAATCCACCACTCCATCGACTGTTTCACTGTACCTCTTACAGAGGAGAAACGAAGGGTCCTTGTGACAGGATATTTCTACATATGCTCCAGGTAATATACTTATAGGATCATGGGATTTAGAGCTGACTGGAAAGGACCATAAAGTGTTAGGGCTGGAGGACCTGGATTTACATTCTGGATCTCAGTTTCATTCTCAGGAAATTAAGGAGGTTATATTACATGATCTCTAGGGCTCTAAATCCTGTGGTCTACCCCAAAGCTGCTTAAACTGGGGTTCACAACCAAATATAGGGTCATGTAACTGAATGTGATGATTCTGAAATTATGGTTTCTTCTCAGTCAGTGTTTGATTTGCATATCTATTTTATATACCTATATACACATGTCAGATAAAAATTTCTCAAGTGTAAAGAGGTCATGAGTAGAAAAAGTTTAAAAAGCACTGATCCAACATCACCCCTCTCCTGGGTTTACAGATAAAGAAAATGAGGTTTGAAGAAGGGAGGTGGCATGCCCTAGGTCACACAGTTTAAAAGTAGCACAGATCCCCTAATTTGGGGTACTTTGAATTGCTGTTGCCTTTTCCCTGACTCACAACATATAAGTTATGGGGGTCCTGTTTGTGAAAAGTCACCCACAAATGAAGGGGTTCCATCAATAGGAATTAGTAAGTTCAAATGCTAGGTATGGGACTTATGAGGCGTAGGCCATCTGGGATCTGAGACAGGACTCACACCTGGACAATTGAACCCCTTTGCCCTCAGCCCAGAGTCCCTGATTTTTTACTTATATCAGATTTATATACCATGTGATTCCAAGAACACTTGAGGCAGCTTACGGGGGCAAATGAAGGCAAAATGAAGACATTTAGGGCTGAAGCAAGGGAGAAAGACTGCCAAAAAGTTGACATGAGATTATTACTCACACTGGACACTTGAGGCTCTAAGTTTCTTGCCTACGTGGCAAAAAAGGAAATAAATTAGGTCAGAGAGTCTTGGAATCAGAAGGGACTCAAAACATGTAGTCCAGCCTAGACCTAACATTCTTCTCTACCACCTGCCAACAATGGGCATCTGGCATCTACTTGAAGCCCTCCAGTGAAGAAAGCCCCTTCCACTTTGATTGGAAGTTTTTCTTTGCATTGAGCCCACAAATCCCTCTTTACGCTTTATATCCATGTTTCTATTTATGTCCTCTGGGGCCAAGCAGAACTCATCCACTTTATGTCTCCCCCATGACAGTCCTTCAGATCCTTGAAGATGACCACCAGTTTCCCTTGAGTCTTCTTCTGTAAGCAAAACATCCCTAGATCGTTCAGCTCAACCTCTGCAGGTCCTACTTGTTCCCCATTTAAGTGGACTTGTAGAGATGGGAATTTCTTTATGGCAGGAGAGCCTTCTGTTAAAAGAAAAAGGAATGCATCTCCAGGACAAGTTTTGTCGTTTTAAAAATGTTTTTATCCTTAACTTTTTGGCCATGCACAAACATAAAAGGAAATGTACATAAAAAGCGCAGACTCCAGACAATTTATCAAGGTGGTAGGTTGTAGTGGATACGGAGCTGGCCCTAGTGTCAGAAAGACCTGAGTTCGAGTCCCTGGGCAAGTTGCATATCCTCTCGATGCCTCCTCATGTAATTCTCTGACACAATTCCTGTTGGTAGGGGGAGTCTCCAGTGAAAACACAGCTCCAGACAAGAACAGATGTGGATGCTCATTTTCACCGTCATAAACTCTTTCCCTCTGTACCCCTTTCTGATTTCATAGTCTCTGTGTGAGTTATGAGAGCTTGTCCTTGCCCCAGAGACTCCTCCGGGTGTGGCCAGGTATAACCTCGCCCTTTGAAAGTTGTACCAGGCTCCTGAAACTTAGACAGGTTCTGCTACACTGCAAAGGTTTCAGGGATAGGCCCAGTGACAAGCTCTACACATATATGCTTGTTTGAGGGCTGAGCCTAGCTAAGGGTAGAGAAGTTCAGTGCCTGGGTGGCTTGTGGGAAATATCGAAGGGTGTTGATCCTTGCAAGTCACAGCATCAGCTCCCTGATGTCATGGTCCTCTTTGAGAATGGAGAACAAACAACAGCAAGGTTATAATCTGGTCCATTCTATCTTAAGACACTCAGTCACCTATGACCAGGAAAGAAAAAACAAAACAAAGAAGAGGCTCGCTTCTTGTCTCTCCACCTAGAGGCCCACAGCATTTCTTCTTCCTCACTTGAAAACCACCAGGGAAGAGAGTAAGAGATTACCTGTTCCAACCTTTTGCACACACAGTCACTTCTAACTCAGTAGGCAACTCAAAGGCTTCTCACCACCACATGGTACAGGAAGCAGAGGATCCCTGCAAGTGTTCTCCAGTGGGAGAGAAGAACCCCTCCATTACTCATCGAGCTTGCACGTGGGCTACCCCAAGCTGAGGTGCAGTGTGCATTCTCCAAAGGCAGGACCGTCATTGTCGGGAGCCCCCATTACACACATATCCGTCATTTCATTGTAGCGTCAGAATAATCCATTATATTGATGTTCCAGTTTATTCAACTATTCTCAAATCACTAGTCATGTGTTGGTTCTAGTTTTCCACTCTAACAAATAAAACTACTATCAAGAGGTATCTTTTCAGGTTGTATTGCTATAATGTCTGTCCCTTCTCCTTGTTATGTTCGAGTTGGGTCAGATTTCCCATCCTCATCCAAACATGGCCACAAGTTTATGGGAACTTGTCCCACTTGCATCTGGGTTTGTCCCATTCTGGCTCACAGTATTTGTAGACTAGAATACTGATTTCATGAAACCACATAAAAGTGCTGGATTTGAAGTCAGAAGATCTGGGTTCGAATATAGGCTCTGCTGTTTACCTGTTGTATGGGATGGGGATGGCAACCAGACTTGTGATTTTATAAGTTTAGGGAGCTCCTGGGAAAAGGAGCTCCTTCTTGCAGTACAGTTTGGTACTTTCTCTGCAATTTCTAGTCTCAGAAAGTTGCTTGCGTCCCTGAGAGATTCAGTGACTTGCCCAGGGTCTAACAGCCGGTAAGGGCCAGAGGCAAGTCTTCCTAGCTTCAAGGCTAGATTTTTAGCTACTGTTAACACACTGCCTTGTTCATGCCCCACCCCTGCCACTCTCAACTTTTACCACTAGGGGGTAATAACATTTGTACTAGATATCTCACAGTATTTATGTAAAGATAGTACTTTAGGCTTATATCCCAAAGAGATTATAAAGAAGGGAAAGGGACCTGTATGTGCACGAATGTTTATGGCAGCCCTCTTTGTAGTGGCTAGAAACTGGAAACTGAGTGGATGCCCATCAGTTGGAGAATGGCTGAATAAATTGTGGTATATGAATATTACAGAATATTATTGTTCTGTAAGAAATGACCAACAGGATGATTTCAGAAAGGCCTGGAGAGACTTACACGAACTGATGCTGAGTGAAATGAGCAGGGCCAGGAGATCATTATGTACTTCAACAACAATATTATATGATGACCAGTTCTGATGGACCTGGCCATCCTCAGCAACGAGATCAACCAAATCATTTCCAATGGAGCAGTAATGAACTGAACCAGCTACACCCAGCGAAAGAACTCTGGGAGATGACTAAAAACCATGACATTGAATTCCCAATCCCTATATTTAGGCCCACCTGCATTTTTGATTTCCTTCACAGGCTACTTGTACAATATTTCAGAGTCTGATTCATTTTATACAGCAAAATAAGGGTTTGGTCATGTATACTTATTGTGTATCTAATTTATATTTTAATATA
The DNA here is from genome assembly GCF_902635505.1 of Sarcophilus harrisii. Classification (NCBI taxonomy): domain Eukaryota; kingdom Metazoa; phylum Chordata; class Mammalia; order Dasyuromorphia; family Dasyuridae; genus Sarcophilus; species Sarcophilus harrisii. Next base: position 57,521,715 of record NC_045432.1, on the reverse strand, counting down.
TTTAACATCTACTGGTCATCCTGCCATCTGGGGGAGGGGGTGGGGGGGTAAGAGGTGAAAAATTGGAACAAGAGGTTTGGCAATTGTTAATGCTGTAAAGTTACCCATGCATATAACCTGTAAATAAAAGGCTATTAAAAAAAAGATAGTACTTTAGGACCCTCAAAGAGAAGTTATCACCAATTCTAAACTCAAGTCAGAGCATTATTTCCAGAAAGCTACCACCTGGGGAAAAGATGCCCTCTCTCCCTCACCTTTTAGCCTAGATTATTTGTTAGTTGATTGGTTACTTGAACACTCACAAGGCCCAGTCTCCTGTTCCAGTGTTGGGACAGTGGGGCATAGTGATGAGGAGTTCCAGGTAGATGGTGAGGCAATATGAGAAACTACGGCATTAGGGAAAGAAGGAAGGAGACTTGGCAGAATGGCAAGAGGCCCTGTAGAAAGGGGGAGCAAGTACAGAAGACAAACTCTCCTATATCCTGATCTCCACATGTACCCCAAAATGGTTATAAAGGGGGACGTAAGGGAGGAAGCAAAAACCCCAAACATTTATTAAAAGCCTCCCATGTGCCAAGTATTTTACAAATGTACTCACTTGATCTTATGTTGTCATTGAGAAAACTGAGGCACATAAAAATTAACCAACATGTCCAGAGTCACCCAGCTAATATGTACCTGAGACTGGATTCCTGACTCCAGGCCCAAAGTCCGATCTCCTGCACAACCTACCTGCTTCTATGTAGAGAGAGTGATATTATTAACTGGGGAAGAATTTCTAATCTCCATAAGACACATTTCATGTCTCACTCAAGTCACCAAGAGGTTCTATGAGTGGGCTTTGCCCTTCTTACTCATGTTCCTCTTTTCCTACTACACTTTTTGGCATGGCATACTGTCACCCAAATAATCATTCATTTTCACGTCTTCTTTTCTGCTTGGTTTTTTTGTCCCCTTTCCACAATTGCCTCCTTTCCTTTCAGTTATATCTCTGAAGGCTTGCCAGAACACTTTTTTCCTGGGCCCTCCCATCCCAGAGCCCTGTATTTATACTGAGGATCCATACCCATGTCTCTCCTAGGACAGCAAATCCATTTGCATTCTCCTCCATTTAGGAAAAAATAACATCTGAAATCCAAACCAGATATGTTTTCATGAAACTAATTTGCAAAGGAAATGTTAGTATAGTTCATCCCATCATCTCTGCATCCAGATCCTCCCATGGTCTGGGGGACTCTGCCACATCCACCGTGATGATGTCCAGTCACCAAGGCAAAGTCAGAAAGAATAACCATTGGCCGCTCTAGGTAATGGGAAGATTTTGCACCATGAATCTTAAGTGAAATAGCAAAAGGCCGCAAATGGCAGCTCTGTAGGTCAGTGACCTGCAGACAAGCAGGCCCCAAATATATACCATCTGGACAAGGCCCCAGCAAGCAGAAGGCAGGCCACGTTTCCTGGCACCAGCCATAGCAAACTCTTTTCAGACAGAAAAGTGACCTCTTGGGACCATCTTTGTCAAATTGGGAAAGGCTCGATAGCTCTTGGCTTCTTCCTGGTCAGGGACCCCTGTCGGTGAATATGGTATAAGACCCTAGATTACATGGGGCACCTTAGCCCCGGGCACTTTTCTTTGCTTGCAGAGAGGATTGCCAGTCATATGATAATAGTAGCAGTAGTGATAGTATTTATTTGCAAAGCACTTTACATATATTACCTCATTTGAGCTGCATAATCACCCAATGTTAATAGCATCCCCACTTCATAGATGAGGAAGCAGAGGCAAAAAGAGGTTAAGTAATGTACTCAGAGTCACATGGCTAGAAATAGTCTAAGATAGGATTTGAACTCAGGTCTTCCTGAGTCAGGAGCAGCGTCTCATCCACCATGCCATCAGCCGTGTGCAGCCCTATATAACATTCCCATCTCTGAGTGAACCTGAATCCACAGACAGGGTCACGTACAAGGTTTATGATCATTAGTTTTGTGCTGAGAGAGTTTATCTACTTCCTTGGCTGCTCTTAATATCCTACACTGACAGAAAAGGCCCAGCACAAGTGTATTCTGCACTCTAAAGCACTTTGCTCCAAAAGATTTTCTTCTGTACCTTTTGCCAAATGGCGTTCATCAGCATGAGTCCTCGGCAACACTGTGATGTCACAAGTGCGTCAAGATCCCCTTCACTCTGCCATTCCAGGCTTCTTTGTTCCCCTCTTTCTGGATCCCTGTTTTCAGGAAAGAAGGCAGCCTTTCAGTTGTTTCACACTCAAGTGTTAGGGACTGAAGGCCTGGTGTGGTACAACAGAAAGAGCCCCAGATCTGCAATCCCATTCTGGCATCTGGGTCACTGTCCCTTTCAGGACCTCAGTCCTTGATAATAACTTGGACAGATTGATATCTCCGATCTTCCCAAGTAGGAATCGATGCTTCTTTAAAGTGTCTTCCTCCTCCTTGATTCCATTCAGTTTAGCAGATACTGGGCTGGGTTCTTAGAATAAAAAATTTCCCTCAGAGAGTTTATGTGGGAATGTGCCACATATATAGAGAATGATCATATAAAAGGGGATGTGACAAACATAAAGATGAAATCCACATAAAGTATTCTAGGTGCATTTCTGGTGGGTGATGTCCCTTTTATCTGGAAGATCAGGAAAGGCTTCCTGGAAGAGGAGGACGCTTTCCTTCCATTTCTGATCTCCTTGGGGTATATGCCAAGTAATGGGACTCTTAGGTCTAAATTGTATGAATAGCTTAGTGATTTTTCTCATATTGGTCCAGTTATTTTTTCCAGCACAGGTAGAATGATTTATAGCTTGTCTTCCCATAATCCCTGTAAAATGAACTTTGATTTTTTTTTATCATCAGTACCAGTTTACTAGCAAATTTCACCTGATTTATAGAACAATCCTCTGACATGGGTAGATGTGCCTACTTCACAGAGGAAGACTGTGTAAAGTGAAGTTAATGACTTGCTAAGTATCAGAGGCAGAATTTTTCATCAAGTTTTTTTTTCTGACTTAAGAGATAAATACTCTGCCTCGACATACCTGAAGCAAAATCCCTTACCAAAAAAGTAAGCCTCTTAGCCTCCAGTGAGGGAGATTCTCCTTAGACAGGCCGTTTAACTTTGGGACAGCTCTATTTGTTGCATCACCTATATTTCCCTCCTGGCAACAACAACAACAACAGTCTTTATCATTCTCATAGCTAGTATTTAGATACTGCCTACTATGTGCCAGCCACTTATGCTGAGAGCTTTACAGATATTTCATTTGATCCTCACAACAATCCTAGGAGGTAAGTACAGTCATTATCCCCATTTTACAGTTGAGGAAACTGAGGCAACAGAGTGTCAAGTAACTTTCTCAGGATCACACAGCCAATAAGTATCTGAAGCTGTATTTGAATTCAAGTCTCCCTGATTCCAGGCCCTGTGCTCTAGCCATGCTGTTTCTCTCTTTCACTTTTTAAATCAAACTTACTGAGGTGTTGAGGTCGTTTGAAAAATAAGATAAGTACCTATCTCTCTCCTTAGGGGTGGTTTCAGATAATGATTTTTTTGCCCTACAGTAGACCACCAGTGTCATTTGGTGGAAAGAACACTGGATCTGAAAAAAGAAAAGACATTGATCTGGATCCTACTAGTCTCTTAAGCTCTCTGTGCCTCAGTTCTCCCCCCGTAAAATAGAAATAATAACAACTGTAATGATATCACACAGATAAGTGAGAAGAATAGATGAAATAATATACATATATGCAATGTGCTTTTAAAAATTTAAAGCTGTATATATACGTCAGCTATTATTGTTGTTGTTGAGGTCATTTCATTCATATCTGAGATTTCACTTAAATAGGGAAATCTATAGGTGCATATCAACCCCTGCTCTGTAACTACTAGTATCAGAGAATTGCATAAGACACAATGGAATGACTTGGCAGGGTCCCACAGCCAGTCATCTGTCATTGGTGGGACTTTAAACCAGGTCTTCCCGGCTCCACGACTTGCTCAGTCTCCATTAGGCCACACTGACTCTCATTGTTATTGTTGTTGTTGTTCAGTTGCGTGACTCTTCATGACCCCATTTGGGGTTTTCCTTGGCAGAGGTACTGGAGTGGTTTGTCATTTTCTTCTATTTTTACAGATGAGGAAACTGAGACACACAGGATGAAGTGGCTTGCCCAGGTTCACACAGCTAGTAAGTCAGATTGGAACTCAGGCCTCCATAACTCCAGGCCCCACACTCTATCCACTGTACTACCCAGCTGTTCTGTACTTATTATTACTGATTTTATAAAATGCCCTGTCTGTGACTACACAGAGGAAGATTGGCTGTTTTTAGATATGTAAAATCTTTGTTCCCCCCCCCAGAAGGTTTTCTCTTGGGTTGCCAAGCTACCAGTTTTCTTCATTTCTTTTTGCTTTTTCTGTGTATCTTCCTTCTGTTTTCTCACAAATAGTCATGCTGGTCATCTCATCTTTCAAATTTATTTATTTTTAGTACACATTGCTTTATGTATCATGTTGGGAGAAAAATCAGAGCAAAAGGGAAAAACCATGGAAGAAAAAAAAACACAGAAAAAAGAAGTGCACATAGCATGTGTTGATTTACATTCAATCTCCATAGCTCTTTTTCGGGATGCAGATGGCAATTTCTGTCCAAACTCTATTGGGGTTGCTTTGGATCACTGAACCACTGAGAAAAACCAAGTCTTTCATAGTTGATCACTGCACATTCTTGCTGTTATTGGTACAATGTATTCCTGGTTCTACTTGTTTCATTCAGCATCAATTCAGATAGATCTTTCCAGGCCTTTCTAAAATCAGCTTGTTCATCATTTTGTATGGAGCAATAATATTCCATTACCTTCATATATCACAACTTTTTCAGCCATTCCCCAACTGATGGGCATCCACTCAGTTTCCAATTCTTTGCTACACAAAAAGAGCTGCTACAAATATTTTTGTACATATAGTTCCTTTTCCCTCCTTTAAGATTTCCTTAAAGATTTTCCTTTAAGGATTCCTTTAAGATTTTCCAGTAGTGGCACTATTGGGTCAAAAGGTATTCACAGTTTTTTGGACATAGTTCCACTTGCTCTCCAGAATGGCTGGATGTATTCACAATTCCACCAACAATGTATCAGTGTCCCAGTTTTCCCACATTCCCTCCAACATTTATCATTATCTTTTCCTGTCATCTTAGCCAATCCGAGGGGTGTAAGGTGGTACCTCAGAGTTGTTTTAATTTGTATTGCTCTAATCAATAGTGATTTCGAGCATTTTTTCATATGACTATAAATGGCTTTGATTTCTTCATCTGAAAACTGTTCATATCCTTTGACCATTTGACCAACTATTGAGAATGACTTGCATTCTTATAAATTTGACACAGTTCTTTATATATTTTAGAATTGAGACCTTTATTAGAAACACTGGCTGTAAAGATCTTTTCCCAGCTTTGTATTTCCCTTTTAATCTTGTTTCTGTTGGGTTTGTTTGTGCAAACCCTTTTTAATTTAATGTAATCAATGTTGTTCATTTTGGCATTCAGAATATTCTCTAGTTCTTCTTAGATCATAAATTCCTCTCTTCTCCAAAGATCTGATAAGTAAGTTATCCCTTGCTCTCCTTATTCATTTATGGTATCATCCTTTAGACCCAAATGATGTACCTATTTTGACTTTATTTTGGTATGGGTTGTGAGATGTAGGTCTATGCCAAGTTTCTGCCGTATTATTTTCCAGTTTTTACAGCAATTTTTGTCAAATAGTCTTTTTCCAGAAGTTGGATTTTGGGGATTTATGAAATACTAGATTACTATAGGCCTTGATTATTGTGCCATATGTATCTAATCTATTCTACTGATCCACCACTCTGTTTCTTAGCCAGTACCAAATGGTTTTGATGACCGCTGCTTTATAATATACTTTTAGATTTGGTACTGCTCAGCCACCATCCTTTGTATTTTTTTTTCACGGTCTTCACATTTTGCCTTTTCTATTCCCTCTCCCCTCTCATTCCCCTTCTATTCCAGTCCTTCAAAATCCAACTCAAATCTACTTCTTCCCACCCTTAGATTTTCAGAGCATAGCATTTGTCATGTGCTAAATATTCTGTATTATAATCACTGCTTAGAGACATTATAGCCCAGTGAATAGCATACTTGGATATTACTGTATGACCCAAGGCAAATGAGGCAATTCCTTGGGGCTTGTCGACTACATCATAGATAATTGTGATCTGTTTTGGTAGAAAGAGTTCCCATACTGGGAGTTCCCTGCACCATAGAAATCATTGCTCTAAGAAAATGGGAGCTGCTTGGAGACGATAGCTTTTCATTTTTTTTTTTCTTTTTGCATCCACAGTCCCTAACAATGCCCGGCACATAGCAGGTGTTTAATAGTTGCTTTTTGAAGAAATAAATCCTTTCTATCATTAGATATTATTCCTTAATTATCTCATATCCCCAGTGGGGCTCTCAGTTATATCTTATCCATCTTCATATCCTCTCACAGTGCTCCACTCAAAAGTCCTAGAGATATTCAGGATGTTGGGTGAATAAGTGGTCCTTTATCCAAATCAGAATTCCACAAGTATGGTGATTTTCTTCTCACCACATGTTATGTTTGGAAGGTGCCTCAAAGGCAGCCAAGCCAGCTTCTTAGCTAATGCAGGAACCTTCCCCTCTCTAATATCTGCTTGATCACCTCCAGTGATAGGAAGCTTAACACCTTCTAAAACAGCCGTTTCATTGTTGGACAATTCAAAATATTAGCAAGTCCTTCTTTCCATCAAATTAGACTTTCCCTCTGTATAATTTATACTGTCTACTGAATGTGAAATATATTATTGAATGTATGTCACACACACACACCCCCTCATAAATCAACAGTCAGGTTTTGTTCAAACCAAAGAGAGCAATTGAAGAAAAGTCTCATTAATTTTAACTATTATTTGCCCAACAGGGACAGGAAGAGGAGGGAGAACCAATGTTTGCCAAATGGAAGAAAACAAATTTTAATCTGCCATGAAGTACAGATGATGACATCCCACTATCAGCTCATGGTAAGAAACACCTAGAGTGAGAGCCTGGGGGCTTAACCTGGGAGGAGTTTGGGCTGGGATATATTTGAGCCATCTTGATAGTTAACACAAGATGCTGTCCTGGCTATGGAATCAGAACCTTTTTTAGGGGACTGTGGGGCTCAGGGAAGATCACACTGCATATGTACTCCTCCATCTCCCTTATTCTCAACCTTTTTTTACCCAGTTGAAAAACCAGGTCAAAACAACCCTTGAGGGAAGCTTCATAGAGGAGAAAAGTCAAAAAAAGGGCAGATCCAAGGTGTGAAAAAGCATTCAATATGGGGTCAGGAGACTTAGGATCAAGTCTTAATAACTGTGTGATTTCAGGCACATTATTTCCTCTCCAAGTCTTGCTTTTCCCCTCTGTAAATGAGGCTAATGATCTACCTCCTTCTATAGGGTTGTTATGAAGAACAAATGAAATAATCAGTGTGAAAATGCTTTGTAACCATGAAGTGATTGCATGTGGGTGCAAATGCATGTTATGCTGATGAGGATGAGGATGATGTATTGAGTGTTCAGGAAGATTAACACCTTTGGCGTCAGGGCTTGTGAAGCTCTTTTCAGGACTGCTCATCCTTCTTTGGTGTCTACTTGATTCAGTCAGCCCTTACTTGTGGCTCCAAGAAGCTATAGCATGCTCAGTGTCCACATCCTGGTAAAACTATCTCATCAGACAGGCTAAATCAGGTTGGGGGTAACGGACAGGCCTCAGATCTGTCAGTGAGTTAGAGGGATGTCTACTCCAAGTATGTGAAGACTTTCCTCAGCAGAATGGGGGGATGAGAACGACTTGTTCCAGTGGTCATGAAGATGGCTTAACCATGTACTATGAGGCTCTAAAAGCTTGTTCAGACATGGAAAACACCAAGGTAGTCTGTTGCATCCCAGGTCATCACCAGTTACCTTAACTTATGACTCAGGAAGAGTGAAGCTGATGATTTTGGGCAGCTCAGCTTCACTTAAATCCAATTTACACAAATCAAGATATTACCTGTGATACCATTGGTCCTCTTCAAAATCAACAAATACTGTTAATTATTGGTAAACAATTATAAGGAAACATAATATTAAATTAGCCCTTATCAGTGCCTCAGCCCAGCATTAACAGGACTCTGGGTTTTCAGAGACTCTACCAGCAGAGCATCCATAAGTCCTGATGGATTTTCCAAGTTTGGAAAGACTTTGAGCACGGCCTGGTAAAGGAGTGTGTGTCAGAGGACCAGCCTCACCAAGTTCAGAGATTTTCCCCTCATCAGAATGGAGACAGGAGAATGGATTTTGTAGATCCAAAACTCTCACAGACTATGCTAGGAAGTTGCTTATGAGTTGAGATTGGTCCTGGTAAATGGGAGTACCCGTGTGAATGAATTGAAGATCTTCGAAGTAAAATCTGTGATTTCATCCACGTGGCTGCTTCTGTCCACCAGGATAGCTCTCACCACCTAATATCATTAAATGACTTTATGATGAGGCCACATGGCATGGAGGTTTGTTCCTTGGACTTGGGTTCAATTCTAAGCTCAAAATAGCCAAGTCCCTTAACATCTCTGGGCCATCTCTAAAACAAGCAGGTTGAACTGCAACTTCCCTTCCAGCATAGATATATGAAATAATGAGAAGGGAAGTAGGCAGGGCTTCCCACTTTGCCTGGATGATGGGGGTGCAGTAGTTTATATGATGATGGCCTAGCTATAGACATACATTCATACATATGAGCTTATGGTCTTTTTAGCAACTATTCTATTCAATTATTAAATTGCTATGTGCTGGGTACCTAAATATCCCCAAAATTCCCCCAAAGGGGCTTAAAACTTAATGGGGGAGATGTGACCCCTTCCCCAAAAAATTAGCATAGCAGTAGAGATCAAGAAAGCCTCTTTGGAGATGCCTCTGTGGCTGGGCTTTGATAAGTGGAGATAAGGAAGGAATAAATTCCATGCCACAGGTAAGAGTGGGAGGGAGGGGAGAGAATATGTGCCTACTATGTGCCAGGCACTATGCTAAGCACTTTTTTACAAACATCATCTCCTTTGAGACTCACAACAACCCTGCTAGCTAGATGCTTTTATTATCCCCACTTGACAGTTGAGGAAACCCAAGCAGTTAAATGGCTTGCCCAGAGTCATGAGGGTGATAAGTATTTGAGACTGGATTTGAACTCAAGTATTTCTAAGGCCAGGTCCAGATTTTTGACCACTGCACCATCTAGCTGCCTCTGGTACTAATGCAAAACAAAGTGCTGTGTGAGGTCCAAGGGTGAAGGTCATTGACACCCTGGGGGGGGGGGGGGGGGGAATGAGGGAAGACTTCCTGGAGGGAGAACTTGAGTTGAACTTTGAAGTCACAATGTGCTTAACTGCATCGGTCCAGACCTGTGATTTCATGTGATAGAACCCCAGACCACGCCAGCCAATACCCCAGTTTGGTTCAAAAGGTCATTTGGCATCACATAGTACAGGACCTTCAATGCCAACGTGAGGAGTTTTGTATTTCATCCTAGAAATTATAGGGAGCTACTGAAGCTTCTTGGAAATAATCAGTCTTAGCACTTCCTTCTCCCCATTGGCTTTTTCCATGAATTACTGCCCATCTGGCCAAAACTTAAGAACTCAGCCTTCTCTAACAGTGCCCTAATCTGCAGACTATAAGAACGATTTTCAGCATCATAAGAATTTAGCCAAAGGTCAATTTCTCCAGAGTTGTTTTTTCTCATGGGCACACAGTGGTTCCCTGCAAAAAGCATTTCCCTTCATATCCCAATCTTTTTGTCCACAGAACGGGGAGAATCTACCACAAGTGGCCATCTATGGGTCCCTGACCGTCTTCTGCCATTCTTAGCCAGCTCTCATATCCTACTCTTAATCCTGCACTTGGCTGTCCAAGTTGTTGGCCAGCACCACTTAAAACCGGTCCTTGGAGTTCTACCTGACGCCAAGAGAGCAGCACAAATCTAAGTGACCTTCTCCTGTCTCAAACCTGTGCTTCTCTCTACCTGAGCAGTTGTAGTTTTCTGGGGGATTGTTGTTTGAAATTGCATAAAGGCCGACTGAGGTTCCTGCAGTTCTTCCTTTCCCACCAGATGGTGCCCCTTCCCCCACATCCCCCCAGGGGCATTGTACATCTTGAAGATCAATTTGCAGGCACATGTCAGCAAGTCGTCTTTATACAGTTATGGTATTTCCTCATGTGGCTGTGGTGATTGGCATGTGTCTGTTGAGGAGGAGTATCTGATTTCAAGGAAAATACATGTCAGGTGCACATGTTGGAAGAGGGCACTCAGCCACTGCAGAAATCACAACCTGCCATAATTGGATGGAGTCCCATTTATCGATTGGTGCAAAAGAGCTCCAGGAATGTGTGTGTGTGTTCTGGGGAGGGGGGGGAAACATCGATGGAATTACATGTGGAAGAAAGGGAGGGAGGGAACACGGACACAATGATCAAGAAGTGACTATTCCAGCCTATAAACAGAGTTGGGGCGGAAGGGTAGGTTTGAAAAGGAAGTTAAGGATTCAAATAGTTTTATCCAAAAGCTTCTACCACAGAAAGTGACCTGCTTCTGAAAACATGGGCATAGGAACGTGGCTAACCGATTTTCCACATGAGCCCTAGCCTTGCTTCTCAAGACACCTGGGAATGGGAAGATGAAAAGAATCCCCGTAATGAAGATATCGCTCTGCCTCGGACTCTTTGGCCGAGTTTGCTGTTCCGCCCACTGGGGAAAGTTTGATATTAGGTTTCCACTCACCGGGGCTGGACAAGAAAGCGCTCTCTCTCTCCAGTAAACCCTTAGCTTTGATTAGCTGGTAAATGTGTTGCCCGCCATTTATGGAATAAACATTTCCAGTTCATTTTAATTTCATATCAGTGGAGAATAATAAAGACAGTGCCGTTATTGGTCGCAGCTGTGGCAGTGTGCTGACTGGAGCCTTCAGAGCTAGGCTGTCAAGCCGATGGAGCCAGGGTTGCTGGTTTTCCCTTACAATCTGGCTAAGAGAGAAAGAAGGATTTTTATTAACAAATAGTCATGCAAATTTTTAAAATCTATAAAAAGGGCCTTTCAAGAAATATGGATTAAATCAGAATAATAAATTTGTGCTCCAGAGCCTCCAGTGTGTAACAAGATAATGTTGGCATCCAATTGTAAAACACCAAAAGACGCCTTTTTCTGACATTTTATATTGCTAAATCAAGACAAATCTCAAGCATGCACTATCTGGATTTTTTTAAACACACAAGATGCTGATTTTGTAAAATGGGGACCCATTTTGTTTTTCTTTGGGGGAGACGAGAAGATACTGTAAAAGAAAACACTGCCTTCAAAATCCCCACCATTGTAACCACAATTAATAATCATAATAAAGGGAAGAAGGAGACTTTGGGATCATGAAGCATGTTCTGTGAAAAGTTGCTACCTGGTGTTTATTTGGGCGTTTCCATCAGCTGTTAGCCACTTGTACTCTCTTTGAAGACCAGCATCAGAAGGTGAAGACAGTGCCATGCCCCCCAGGATGTATGAGGTTTCAGCTGTACTTCAGGAATAAGGCCATCTGGAGACTGTTTTCCCCAGGAGAAACCACTGGCTCAATGTCATGATGTCACTCATTAAGGCAACTGAGCAGGCTTGGCAAAGTGACAAGGAGATGTCATGTTTCCAGTGACACTGGGATTTTGTGTGTTTTCCCCTGCTCTCAGTCCACAGGGCATACTCATCTGAGAAGGAAAGCCTGAGTTAAGGAGAGAGAAGGGTGACCTGGTATTTACAGATTGGTTCCAGGAAAGGGGACTAGGGAGAATTTGGATTTGACAGATATTAGACTACAGTTTGCTGGTTCCATCTGGGCTGAAATCTATCAAAAACAGGGTCTTATCCATTCACACAGGGTGACAATTTTGCTGTGATGGGTGAGTTTTGAGGGGGCTGTGATGGCAGCAAATATTCTCGTGCCAAGGACAGTCTGAACATTTTCACACACTTCCTCATGAATGAACTCACAAATTATGACAAAAGCAGGCTGGACCCAAAACACGCACACACACACACACACACACACACACACACAATCCCACAATCCCAACCCTGACCACTTGTGCTTGAAGATTTGTCCAGCAATAAACAACTGTTTCAGCCAGTTACACTGATCAAAAGACCTTTTTTAATCAGTCCCAGGCAACAAATCATAACATGATGTGCGCACTGGAGCAAATCATAGAAAAGCAGAGCTGAATGCCAAATCTATCGTTTTGTTACAGGCCAATAGGGGAACGAATGTCTTTATGAGTTTGTAATGCAGGTGTATTCTATTTGGAAGAGACAATGGTGGGAAGAAAAGCAGCAGTGGGCCTGGTATTAGTTGTACTAACTCTCTGCTATGTAAAAGGGACTCAGGATTAGAGTTGGAGTCAACCAGGTCCTTCCATTTTGTGCTAATTAGATTACCCCTAAAGCCCTCTTCCTATGAGTCAGCATGACTTAGAAACGACCCCGGTTTCTGGAAAGCTTTGCCAAGCAAGTGCACACCAAGTGGGAAAGGCCAGAGGCACTGGCCTGGTGAAAGAATCCCCGCCAACCAGCCACAGAGCAGACTCTTTGAGGTCAGAGAGACCTCCTGCCCGAGTGACCCAGTGCTAAATTTGGAGAAGGCTACTCTCAAGGGCTGTCTCTTACCCTGTAGAGGGGGCTGTGCTGTGTATATGTGAGGGTTCCCCCTACCAGGATGAAATCACAGATCCTTAAAGCATAGAAGTGAGCAGGATTGAATTCAAAAACCATTTCTTGAGGGCCTATAATCTACAAGCCCCTGTGCTATGATTTGAGGGAGATATCAAGATGATTTAATGTGCTATCCCTGTCCTTAAGAGGCTTACATGCAAATGAGAGATGAGATGGAGCATAAAGTACTGTGAAGACATTCATTCATTCATTCAGCAATTTTTAAATGCCTACCTAGTAAGGACATTGCATTAGAGGATATGGGAGGAACAAAGTTTGGATAAGTCATTCTCTACCTTATGGGCTAACAGTTTAAGAGAGAGGTAAAACATGAGCCTCAATGACTGCAAAAGGTGTGAGGTGTGAAGTGGGAGGTCCAAGGATGAAGGTCATTGCCACCCCCTTGGAGCATTGGGGAAGATTTCCTGGAGGAGAAAAGTGGAATTTGAAGGCAAAATGCTTAAGACCTGTGATTTCATCTGGATGGAGAATTCTCAGTGTGTCAATCACTAGGCAACTCATTTTGCATTTTTTATTAAAGCTATTTAATTTTCAGAACATATACATGGATAATTTTTCAACATTAACCCTTGCAAAACCTTGTTCCAGATTTCTCCTCCTTCCCCCACCCTCTCCCCTAGATGGCAAGTAAACCAATATATGTTAAACATGGTAAAAAAAATATGTTAAATTCCAATATATGCATACATATTTATACAATTATCATGTTGCACAAGAAAAATCAAATCAAAAAGAGAAAAAAAGGAGAGAAAATAAAACGCAAGCAAACAACAACAAAAAGAGTGAGAATATTATGTTGTGATCCATATTCAGTTCCCTTAGTCCTCTTTCTGGATGCAGGTGGCTCTCTTCATCACTACATCATTGGAACTGGTGTGGATTATCTCATTGTTGAAAAGAGCCACATCCATCAGAATTGATCATCGTATAATCTTGTTGCCATATACAATGATCTCCTGGTTCTACTTATTTCCCTCAGCATCACTTCATGTAAGTCTCTCCAGGCCTCTCTGACATCATCCTGTTGATTGTTTCTTACAGAACAATAATATTCCATAACATTCATATACCATAACTTACTCAGCCATTCTCCAATTGATGGGCATCCACTGAGTTTCCAGTTTCTTGCTGCTACAGAAAGGTCTGTCACAGACATTTTTGCACCTATGGGTCCCTTTCTTTCCTTTAAGAACTCTTTGGGGTATAAACCCAATAGAAACACTGCTGGGTCAAAGGGTCAAAAAAAGTTTGATAGCCCTTTGGGTATAGTTCCAGATTGCTCTCCAGAATGGTTGGATCCACTCACAGCTCCACCAATAATTCATTAGCGTTCCAGTTTTCCCACATCCCCTCCAATATTCGTTATTATCTTTTCCTGTCATCATAGCCCATCTGAGAGATGGGTAGTGGTACCTCAGAATTGTCTTAATTTGCATTTCTCAAATCAATAGTGATTTAGAGCACCTTTTCGTATGACTAGAAATGATTTTAACTTCATCTGAAAATTGTCTGTTCATATCCTTTATCAATTGGAGAATGGCTTGAATTCTTATAAATTTGAGTCAATACTCTATATATTGTGCCCAAAAAGTTATCAAACTGTGCATACCCTTTGACCCAGCAGTGCTGCTACTGGACTTATACCCCAAGGAGATACTAAAGAAGGGAAAGGGACCTGTATGTGCCAAAATGTTTGTGGTGGCCCTGTTTGTAGTGGCTAGAAACTGGAAAATGAATGGATGTCCATCAACTGGAGAATGGTTGGGTAAATTGTGGTATATGAATGTTATGGAATATTATTGTTCTGTAAGAAATGACCAGCAGGATGAATACAGAGAGGCTTGGAGAGACTTACATGAACTGATGCTAAGTGAAATGAGCAGAACTAAGAGATCATTATATACGTCAACAACGATACTGTAGGAAGATGTACTCTGATGGAAGTGGATTTCTTTGACAAAGAGACCTAATTCAGTTTCAATTGATGAATGATGGACAGAAGCAGTTACACCCAAAGAAAAAACACTGGGAAATGAATGTAAACTGTTTGCATTTTTGTTTTTCTTCCCGGGTTATTTTTACCTTCTGAATCCAATTCTCCCTGTGCAACAAGAAAACTATTTGGCTCTGCACACATAGATTGTATCTAGGATATACTACGACATATTCAACATATATAGGACTGCTTGCCATCTGGGGGAGGGGGTGGAGGGTGGGAGGGAAAAAATCGGAACAGAAGTGAGTGCAAGGGATAATGTTGTAAAAAAATTACCCTGGCATGGTTTCTGTCAATAAAAAGTTATTATGATAAAAAAAATACTCTATATATTATAGAAATGCAGCTTTTACCAGAACCCTTGAATGTAAAAATGATTTCCCAGTTTATTGCTTCCCTTCTAATCTTGTCTGCATTAGTTTTGTTTCTACAATAACTTTTTAACTTAATATAATCAAAATTATCTATTTTGTGTTCAATAATTTATTCCAGGCCACAAATTCTTTGGCCACAAATTCTAATTAGGTGTGGGTCACTGCCTAGTTTCTGCCATACTCATTTCCAATTTTCCCAGCAGTTTTTGTCAAATAGTGAGTTCTTATCCCAAAAGCTGGGGTCTTTGGGTTTGTTAAACATTAGATTACTATATTCATTGATTATTTTGTCCTGTGAAACTAACTGTTCCACTGATCAACTACTCTATTTCTTAGCCAGTATCAAATGGTTTTGATGGCCGATGCTTTATAATATAGTTTTAGATCTGGCACAGCTAGGCCACCTTCATTTGCTTTTTGTTCACTAAATCCTTTGAAATTCTTGACCTTTTGTTCTTCAAGATAAACTTTGTTGTTATTTTTTCTGGGTCTATAAAATTTCTTGGGAGTTTGATTGGTATGGCACTGAATAAGTAGATTAATTTAAGTAGTATTGTCATTTTTATTATATTTGCTGGGCCTATCCATAAGCACTTGATATTTTCCAATTGATTAGATCTGACTTTATTTGTATGAAAAGTATTTTGTAGTTGTGTTCATATAGTTCCTGACTTTACCTTGGAAGGCTGACAGTTATTTTGAGCAAGAGGATGAGTTCAGTCCAGGATTTGATTTGGAGAACGAGGCTGGACATCATGGTAGAGATAACTGTCAGGAAGTTAGAGGTGCAGGACAGGCACTGAGGAGGAGTATCCAGGGCTAATCATATGTACCAGGAAATCATCTGCTCAGAGGAGATAGTTGAAGAGAGTTATGGTTGAAATCACCAAGAGAGAGAAGAGAATAAGGCTGAAGACTGTGCCTTAGTGGGGAGAGGAGAATGTGGCAACAACAAAGAGACTGAGAGGGATTAGTCAGGAAGGTAGAAGAAGAACCAAGAGAGAGCCATGTCAATGAGACTAAAGGATTATGGGGAGTATTAAGAAGAAGCCACTGGTCAGTGGCTTGAAATGGATATGAAGTGAGAAAAGGCCATGATTAGCTACCAACAGGTCATTGGTGACTTTGGAGAGAGCAATTTCAGTAGGGTGGTAGGCAGAGTTGCTAGATTACAGAGAACTGAGCACAGATATAGATAATTCTAACACATACTGATAGATAATTCTGGAAATCTAGCAATGATGGGGGAAAGCTAACTAGAACAAAAGCATGAGGGCATGGCGGGTGCAAGAGGAGGATTTGTTTGTATTTTAAAAGAAGGGAGCCCCGAAAACATTTGTAGATAGTAAGGGGAAAAAACTGATGTAGGGAGAAAAAAAACTAGAGATGGGAGAGAGCAGGGGGAATGATTATTGGAGTACAGTCTCAGGGGAGAAAGGAGGGGATAAGGATCAAAAAAACCCCAAGATGAACTTGACTTTTTTCATAGTTTTGCCAAGGGCTGAACCAGCCTAAAGGTGATAAAGCCCTCATTCATTTCAGTTGGAACGATATGGGTGGGTGTGCATTTACTTTTTAGATAGCATATCAATTTACGGCTACGTTCATTTTTATCAGTAGAAATGAATTTTTTTAAAAAAATTGAAGAGTTTTGTCTGAATATTTGATCCAATCAATAGGGGAAGGTCTCCAGGTCTCCTTCACCTCTACCCACTCCCATCCCATTTTCCCTCAGAATTTATTCTACATGACACATTACTATTGAATTGCATTTCTTAGGAAATTGGAAGCATTTTTCTGCTTCCTAGCTGTGTGAACTTGTAGAAGTTCTTTGCCCTTCTGTAAGGCTTATTGATTACTCAGGTGATGCCGTGATTGGCCTTCTCCTCTGTCCCATCATGGAGAACGGAGCAGGTGAACTTTCAAGTCTCTTCCAGCTCTGACTTTCTGGACTCATTCCTTGTAACTAACTTTTTTCTGCCAAGGATGGGTTCACCACCTGCTCTACCCATTGTCCCACCTAGCTGTCTTGCCCTAGACAACTCTTGAAGGTGCTATCCTATGTTGGTGGAGAAATCTCAGAGCCAAATGCTATCCTTCTCTTAATTACCCAGTAAAGAAAGGAAGGGTAGAGTGCTTATTATCCCCATTTTACAGAGAGGAAAAGTGAGACTCAGGGAGATGAAGGGATTCATCAGGGTCTCCCAGTGAAAAGATGCAGAGCTGAGAATTTAAGCTTAGAAAGCCCACCTCTTCTTCTGTCACTACCAAGGTTGACCTTGGGCAAGCCACGTGGACTCTTCTGGGCTTCCGTTTCACTTCTGGCTCCACATCCAGCCAACGAAATTCTCCCAAGTTTCTCAGACTATACTATAATACGGTATTTGATACTTTCCAAGGCACTTTCCTCCTAGCAATCATATGAAGGAGGTAATAGTAATAATAGCTAGCAAATATATAGCACTTTAAGGTTCTCGATATACTTCACAAATATTATCTCATTTGATCTAAACAGCAACCCAATAAGGAGCTGCTTATCATTATCCCTGTGTTACAGATGAGGAAACTGAAGCCGTAAGAGACTAAGTGACTTTCTCGGGAGTACAGAGCTAGTATTTGAACTCAGGTCTTCCTGATCCTAAGTGTGAGGAATTTCATTTGATAGGTAAAGAAATTGAGGCAGAAAACATTTATTTACTATCTTCCTGAGGTGGCCGCAGTGATTAACGTATTCTCCCAAAGGACATCGGCCTTCTCGTTTATTTGTCTCCTATACTAGATTTCACGGCCAATCATGCCGTGTCCGTCCTGGTTCCCACTTTTTAAAGTTAACTGTACCTCAAAGTCAGAATACTTCTTAAATGCACCATACCTCAAGTCACCCTAAAAATAGCTGAAAACAATCTTGCAACTTCATTCCGGTTTTCTTCTCTTTTTAACTTTAAGCCTTTTATGCTCCCCACTGCCCCCAGCCAGCACCCCCAAGCCAGGCCAGGCTTGACTCAAAGCAGATGGAGCTGTCAGGGAATCACTCCCACAGGTGAGCCGAATTGGTCTGATTAGCTGCTAAGTGCTTACAGCTGCCAAGTTAGACACTGAGGAAATTGTTGTAGCTCATGCCCTCCTCCGACCAGAGACCCACAAAGAGTGTGTGAGGAAGAAAAAGAGAATCCTTGGTAGGATTCCATCCCTTGGATTCATCGAGGCCGAGAAGGAATGGAAAACGACAACATCGACAAACTCTGTAACTCTGCTTAAATCCAAATCCACTGTGAGAAAAAGGGAATGGTTTCTTTTCATGAAATGAAAGAACTAAAGATACTTGGCTTGGGAGTTCAGACAAGTGAATTTGTTCTTTGTGTATGTGTTTGGGGGAACGGGGAGGGAAACCTAAGGCTGTTTTCTGAAATGGGCGACATTCAACTCCTCCCTCCCTCTGTGGAAGATTGGGAGGAAGATTGTAATAAAGAAGGGGAACATCTTGAAATGTAAGGAAGAGAATGACCATCTTTGGAGAATACAGTTAAATTCACCTTCAGAAACACCACAGTGTAGGCAAGGATGGTTCTGAGGAAGAAGGCAGAAAGGATCACCAAGAGAGAACAAGTAGGGCACTGGATTTGTTTTTTGTTCAAATGATAGATCGTAGATTTTGATACCTAAAATGGCCATCCCCCTCCCTTTACATACGAAGACGTTCTCAGTGCCTTGTCCACAGTCGGACTAGTAGCAAGAGCCTGCTTTGGGGTCTGAACCGACCGGGTCTTGTTGTGTGCCTCAGTTTTCTCATTGGTAAAAAGTGATCTCTGAGGTCCCCTCCAGCTCTGATAATTCTATGAAGCTAGGAGTTGTGTCCTGGTGTCACAACTGAAGAAAAACAAAAGTTAGGTTCATTTTTTTAATGGAAAAAAATTAATTTGGCATTTCATCACCAACGAAACCATGTCAACTTTTGTGAATTGACTATTTCCCTTCTAAGTCATCCCCTTGCCTCCCACATCTTCCTAAAAGAGCACTTTCAGCCTGTCAATCTGTTGCATAAAAGTCATCCGTGTTCCCCAACACCACACCACCCCCACCCTTCCCTGCAGAAGTAAGCCTTAACACTTGAGGCTAACATTTCAGGCCCCACCACCATCTGGCTCCAGCTGCTTGGTCTCCATCCTGTAGTAAACCTGCCCTTCATAGTGGGACCCATGGGTGTTGAGTGTAGCCAAGAAAGGGTCAGAAGCCTAATGGTGAATCTCTGGCTGTCCGAGTTACAGGCAGGATACGGGAGATGCCTCCTAGCACCTAATCAAATAAACACACTGGGAGTGTTTGAGAGAAGCCTGGGGTGGGGGTTGGGGTGGGGGGACATGATAGCAGTCTTATGCCGTATGAAAGAAGGAGCGAACTTGTTCTGCAGTTTCAGCTGCTGTTAAATGGGAAACTGCCGACCTCTGAAGGTAGCCAGTTCCAGATGCTTCAAGATCTTGAAGACTGGGACAACTCCTCTCAGAGGCAGTATAGAATAGATTTCCACTTGTTTGTTTCTTCTCCTGTATTTCCATTTTCACAAAGATTGGGATTTCGAGCATAATATAAGCTGTTCAGTTTTCATCGTGACACTAAGGCTTTTAGAGAGTGGGGTCCTTTTGATTAAAGAAAAAGGCATACATGAAATAGCAGTAATAGGATTTCCAGGGAAGTATTTTCAGATAATCTGTGATTAGATGGTAAATGCTTCATGAGATTAGGGAATTCGCTGAGCTAGTGTTAGACTGGATGTGAACACAGAGCTAAACTGCATAGGCTACAGGTGGTGCTTGGATCAAGTTGGGGTCAAAAAGACCCGAGTTCAAATCTTGCCTCAGACAATGTGTGTGACCCTGAGCAAGCCGTGTAACTTTCTTTCCTCATTTGTAGAATGAGAGAGTAGACTCCTAAGATCCTTCTAGCTTGAAATCTAGAATCTTCTGACTCATGAAAATGCTCCCAGGTTACAAAAAGGTGACCGAGCTCTTCTCCTGGGAAAACCAAACAAGCGCCTGAATGATTTTGAAGTGCAGTCGCATCTTGTCTGTCTCAGAACCTTGTTGGACAAGTCGCTGAAAATCCCTGACCCTTGGACGTCAGCATCTAGGTGAGTTTTTAACCTTGACTTCTCTCCTCCAAGTCAAAGTGAGAGATCCCTTAAGGTAGCCAGATGACACAGTGGATGGAGCACTGGCCCTGGAATCAGGAGGAACTGACTTGAAATTTGTCTTCAGACACTGAAAACTAGTGGTGTGACCCGATTGCCTTGCTAAACAAAAGTAAGAAGTCCCATGTAAATCACACTGGGTACTTCCACCCTTATGCGTGCCTGGGGAAATCAAGTCAAAGTTACAAAATGACATCATGTCCCCACAAATGAGTATGGTAGATCATGGGTAGAGAGTCCTACCCACTTAAGATGAGCAAGTGGTTAAGGGATGAGAATTCCTGGCTTATTCATTTTATATATATGGTGCCTATAAATGCACCAGATGCCTTCAACTCATGTCTTACTTCCACACCAGGCGCCTGCTTGATTCTCAGCCCATCTTCCAATGACCGAAGAGGACTGAGAACAAAGAAGACCGAGATCCTCGAAGCCACTGCCCCACTCACCTAGAGGATGGCTCTGGGTTTGCTGGTAATAGCTCATTAACCCTTGCTACCAATTATCCTGAGTCTAAGACATCACGTTTGCTCCTTTCTAAAGGTACCTGGAGAATGTGGCTCCCAGAAATCTCTCCGTAAGCAGAGGTCAAAAATCCAAGCTCCAGTCTACAGAAGGGTGTTGTGCCTACTGGCAAGGGAAGGCAAGCTGCCTCCACAGGGCTGTGGCATGAAAATGGATCATCAGTGGCTGGATCTGTAACTAGCAGAGCTTCTGCATCAATCCGCCCCCTCCCCCAGCTCTGGTCAGGTATGACCCTTTCTTCTTCCAAAAACCTCTGGGTCAGATACCCAACGAGGAATCTAGGCATTAATCAGGGAGCCCGCTGCTATGTCCTGAAGTCCGATCTGAGTCCGATCCCTTTCTTGAGACAATTTCTTCCTTGGCATTTGGGGGACATTTCACTGACATTTCTATAATTCAATAAAACAGAAAAGCAAACTATCTAGACATGATTGTAATGGGCTTGAAGGGCATCAGATCTTTGAGGGATGTAAGAGCTGGAAAGGCCAAGGGAAAACTCCCACTCAGATATACTGTTGAATTCCCTAAAGCTGAAAATGAAAAAATACCAATATCCAAAAATGTTGCTGGAAAGGAGCAAGAAATCGAAACAGTCTATTTTATCCAAATGCCTTCAGTTTTAAGACATTGAATGTTACCCAATGAAATCTATAGATTTATTCCTTTTCATGCTTTTACAATTTTTCATTATAGTACCATTTCCTACAGAGAAAATGTTAGATGAGAGACAGTATGGTGTTATCACTAGAGTGGCCTTGAAGTCAGGGAGACAAGCTTCAAGGGCTGCCTGAAAAATGCTATCGTTGTGACCCTGGATGAGTCATTTCACCCCTCAATATCCCCAAACTGTTCTAAAATTATAAATTACAGCTAGGTCCCAATTAGTGAGAACAATGAATCCTGTGAAGTGATGGTACATATTTGATTACATATTCTTTAAAGTTCTAAGTATGTAAAATATGATGATTGGTTCTAGCCCACTGGAAATATGCAGTTGCAGTTGAAATAATGTGATGGCTTCGTGGTATTCATTATTTGCACTTATTGGGACCTAATTATACTGAGCGAAAGATGATTTACATGAGTTGAGGGAGTTGCCGGACCTGGAGTCACTACGTGGACTAAGTCTCCAGTGTGAGATATATATGCACACACTATATATCCATAGCCATATCTATAGATGATATAATATCGAGAGAGTGTGTATGTGACGCAGAGACACAGAGCATGTGTACGTGCAGTTCAATCAATTTCAGTCCTGTCTGACTTTTCGTGACCCCATTTTGGATTTTCTTGGCAAAGATACTGAAGCGGTTTGTCCTTTCCTTCTCCTGCCCATTTTATGGATGAGGAATTAGGAAATCGGGGCTAAGTGATTTGCCCAGTCACACAGCTCGTAAGTATCTGAGGCTAGATTAGAACTCGGAGATGAATCTTCCAGCTGAAAGAGACCTCAGAGGTCATCTGGTCAAAGTCCCTCATTTTCCAAATTAAAGAAAACAAAAGCCTGGGGAACTTCTTTAAGTGATTTGCCCAACACAGGAAATCAAGGCCAGAGCTGGTTAGTTTTGATCATCATATTTTTTTGTATATTATCATAAATCTTGTCTCCAAATGTCACCATTCACCCAAAATGCTGGCAGCCGGGGGAAGGAGAGGGATGGATGACATTGTATGCTTTCATAGGATTTTTTTCCCATTAAGATTTCCCTTCAAATGTCACGCAACCTTTAGGCACCGATAGAGCTAAAGCCAACACAGATCTCTATCTGCTCTTACAAATGAAAAAAAATATGCAAACGAACCAGCAAGATCCAATAAATATTCACTAGCCATCTGCTCACCATAATGCATGTTTACATATTAATGTGCAGTACAAATTTGTAAACATGAACATTTGAAACTTGGAGAGGAAATGATATGAGTCTTTTTTCCTTTCAATACTTTATTGAAACCTCGTGGCTAGAGTAGGTCCGCCACACATGTAAAGAGTTTTAATGCTGGATATGTTTCAAATGCTCTGTGTACCTATTCATCCTGCTTTATACTGTCATGCAATCCATGTTTATTTACACACTTTTGATGCAAATTATCTTCTAATTGCAGCTCAAACCTTGGAAGATTAAGCGTATACCAAGGTGCTTATATCCAAAGGGACTGTCCCCAGTGCCTGAATTATACATTTGGTTTCTTTTAAATGGCTCCAAGAAACATAGTAGATGCTGGTGAACGAACTGGGAAGCTGCTGCTGAACCTCGGGATATTCTCGTTATCTTGGCTAATGGGAGACTTTTCAGCACAAAAGCTTCCTATCTCTAAATTGGAGAGGAAACCTCATCTTCCATCCTGTCCACTTGAGACCAATAGATAGAATGGGGGGGGGGGGAGTGAGCATTCACAAGCAGCCCCTAAACAAGGGTGTGGGCATGGGGTCCTTGTTCAGGTGCCAGCGTCTTTGAGAGTCTGATGAGGTTTCTCCTCCATGAGGTCTGGAGATTGGCGGTTCCATGCCTTATACCTTGTGGTCCTGGGACAGCTTGCACCGCTGTAGAGCTTGAAAGTAGAGGAATGGGTGGTGGTAAGTCGGGACCTCTGAGATGGTAAGGGACCTGGGTCCCAACACTGTGGAAGTGACTGGAATAAAGGGAGCAGACAGGCAATCCCTTCTCTCCTTGTGATTTTGCCTCTATCTGAGATACAGGGCTCTTTAACTGGTCTGTCCCATCACCCTTCTTCCTTTTCTCTTACCTCCCCTCCCCACCCCACCCCCAAAAGAAATTTCTGTGAGGGCATCGGGGTAAGTTGTCTGAAAGATGGTTCCTTCCTATACATACTTTCTCCACTCAACTGAGTTTGCCCCGGGGACCTGGATTCTTAGTTACAATTCTGCTTACAAGCGTGTCAGGAAGCTGCAGCCAGCACTGTGTGTGAGATTTGGAACGGGAAGCCCCAGGTTCCAATCTTGCATCAGATACTCGCTAGCTCTATCTCCTTTAAAGGTCATTTGATCACTCAGCCTTAGTTTCCTCATTTGTAAAATGGGGATACTAGGATTATCAATCACACAGGATTATTGTGAGGGTCAAACTAGATAACATGGAAAGAATTTTGCAAGCCTAACGTACAAAAGATTAGCTGTTACAAGAAGTAGTAATGGTGCCAGCGGTGATTACGTGTGAGTGGGAGGTAGCATGATATAGGGAGAGAGCGCTGTACTTGGAGTCAGGAAGACGTAGTTTTAAATCCTGTCTCACACATTTACTAGCTATGTGACCCTGGACCAGTTACTTAGCCTCTCTGAGCCTCAGCTAAGTCATCTGTAAAAACGGAGATAATAAAAATAGCACTTAACTCCTGGGTTTTAACTGAGGTAGTATATGGAAAGTGTTTTGCTCACCTTAAAGCCTTATGTAATGTGCACTATTTTTATGTTAGATACTGTGTAAATCTGCTTTTCCCACACAATCAAGAACATAATGATATGATAAGCTCGTATCTTTATAATACAACATTTTTAGGGAATTAGGAGAAAATAAAGCAACTTGGAGTGAATTTTCTGAACAAACAAAAGATGAAGTAGTTGTTATTGAGATAAGCATGTGGAATTCATCAGATAGTGTATCGACATATGATAAAGTGGCCCTTTAGTGATTGTGTCTTCATTACAATTGAGCTTACTGACACATATAGATGTATGACTCATATCGAGGCAGCTAAGCTTTGTAGATTCATTTGTTAAATAGTAAACATTTAGACACGACAAGATTTCAGGAATGTTTCACCTTAACATCAATGCCAATAGCACCCATAAAATATATAAGTTGACGAATTTGTGTGAGTTCCCCTACCTACTACTTACTCCATGATGCTCACTATAAATGATTCTAAAATAAAGAAGTAGAAAAGGCTCAAACCTTTTCATGGCCCCCATCGCCAACACTTGTCTTTATCCACTGTTGGCACCTCATCAAGTTGTCGGCGTGTTGGGTTCTGATTATTGCAGTCACAATTCATTGACTCATCACTCAAAGATCCTAATTGTTCATGTCTTTGTAGCTGCCCAGACCAGCTTCAGCCCCATAAAACAAGAATGAAGTCATGTCCTTTCCAGGGCCCATCTGTGTCACCCTAGCTAAGTATCAGGAGTGTCCTAAACATCTACCTTCTCAACAATAAAGAAAGGAGGCATCTCTCCGCTTTGAAACAATTATCTTGGTGCTTCCAACATGACGAAGCAAAGGCATGTCATTGAGCTTGGGGTGCTTTCAAGTTTTAGCTTTCCAAAAGGGATCTGGCCACTTTGGGTCAGTGTTCAGCCTCCATGCCTGAGTTATTATAGCTCTAAAGGAAAATGTTTCTTCCCTAGGTTTATTTTGATCAAGTCCTTTAACCAGCTCAGTTTCAGAAGGAGAATGTTGGTGATATACTCAACTGAATAAAGCAGGTAATTTAAACAGAAGGGTGGAAGAGTGTTAACTACACTCCTTTGAGACAGGGATTAAGGTTGTTTTCTTTATTTTCATTTTTCCACCCAAGAAGAGCGATGGTCCAGTTGGTCCATATGGATATTATATCCATATGAATCGGGATATTATCTGACTCAATCTGGCTTTGCTATTCGGGGCGAGATATTTGATGGTTAGATTGTGAGGCTAAAGTCAGCTGGATGCTTAATTTCCCAAACAACCTGTCCTTGGTTCCAAAGGAAGTCATTGCTTTCCTGAAGTATACACTGATATCTCAACTGATTAAAAGTGAGAGGAGAAGGGAGGGATCATTGCTGGGAAACAGAAAAAAATCCAGGAAGAGAGAATTCAAATCATTAAGTCTTTATTATGCACCTGCTATATACAAGGCACTTCTGAACAGGAGCAGCTGCTAAGTTTTTATGCCTGCTTAGAGGAGAAGCTTGACAGTCTCTCAAGGTCATATTCCTATGATCTTCTAAAATCTTTCACTGGGTTATTTCCCTTCCTGGAACCTCATTTTCCCTATCTGTAAAATGACTAAATGTAAAGTGAGGCTAAGTGAGAAGTGAGTCATTGTCAATTCTAAATCCTATGGCCCTGTGATATAATAACTGAAACCATGGAATGCCAGAAATGAAAAGTTAACCTACCTCCCTTAACCCGGACGATGCTGCCCTTTTCTTTTCTTGTTTCAGCGAAGGCAATTATCCAAAAGCTTTCTCTGGGTAATTCAACTCAACAAACTGTGTAGTACCTCCCGCTCTCCCCTCCACCCCTGGAAAGGAAGCCAGAGCTTTTCAGAATCGTTTAGTTTGTCCTTCAGTTAAATAAATACTTTCTCTCAGTGATGCCTGATGATCTTGCACATGATCCCTTGGGACCGGGGTCATCCTACTCCCAGGGTTGTCTGTGTGTCAGGGAGTCATAAGATTTTCCTCAGTTAACAATCAGTCCAATAACAATTCCCCCCTCTGGGGTACAGAGAAATGAAATGCATTTGTACGTTTTAAATCCTGGATTCTCAAATCCTTGTCTGAATGGTTTCTGATCCCAGCCTCTATTATAGCATCTGCCTTAGCATAGAGGGCAGCTAATTGGCATGGATAAAGTGCCAGGCCTGAAGCCAAAAAGACTCATCTTCCTGAATTCAAATCTGGCCCGAGATACTAGCTGCGTGACCCCAGACAAATCACTTCACCCTGTTTGCCTCGGCCTCCTCATCTGTAAAAGGAGCTGGAGAAGGAACTGGCAAACTACTCCGGTATCTCTTCCAGGAAAACCCCAAATGGGATCATAAAGAATGGGACACAACTGGACAATACCTTAGCACAGATACAACAATTGTCTGGGCCCCAAATATGAATTCTTCTCAGATGACTAGAGTATTTGATTTCAGTACTACAGTAGTCTGACTTCTTCCTCCCCATCCCATCCCCACCCAAAAGTAAAAGTTGCAATAGGGTTTTTTGAACGTACTTCCATATTAGATGTATATTTTGGAGAGAGTAACAACGAAATAAGTCATTGATATGATCCTGGGCAATTCACTTCACTCTGTCTCAGTTTCCTCCTCTGTAAAGTGAGCTAGAAAAGGAAATAGCAACCCCCTCCAATCTCTTTGCTAAGAAAACCCCAAATGGGGTCACGAATAATTGGACATGATTGAAAAGACTGAACAACAACAAAAATGTCTAGTTCAAGTTGGTCAAGTAAGTTCGGGATGGGAGGAGAGAGAAGGACTTGTTCAAAGTCATAGCAGGCCCATTCAAGGGCCTCTCCTTAATAAAGTGACTAGACCTAGTGCCGTGCGAAAGCAGAATTGGATTCGTCTTTACGTCCCTTTGATAGATTATCCATATATTTCTTTCAACATGTCTATGAAAGGCATTTTAAGATCACACAAGGGGGGAAATGCAAGATTCCTAAGCTTAAGATGAGTACATATTATTTACACTCTTTTTATGTTATTTTATCTAGTCTATTTCAACCAATTTCATGCCATTTTCAGATCTGTGGGCTCAAATGTCTTCATCCCTCCCTTCAGTCAGACTTCCTCATTCTTCTTCATGGAGAACTTCAGTCACTTCTTTTTTTTTCTTTTTGGCAAGAGTCTGTCTAAGATAGCAAGTGAGTTAAGGGCACAAGTAAACAGGCTTCATGTCGGAATGATTCCCAAACAAATAAAAGGAAACCAAACATCAGATCTATTTCAGAGGGTTTTGCTTTTCATTTATCTTGCTTTCCTTCAGCATTAATGTTCAGATTTTATTGTCAAGGTAATTAAATGGAGCAGCTACAGAGTTTCATGAAAAGTCTAAAGCTTTCTGTCCTTGTTTGTCCCTTCCCAGTGAACTTGTTAGCAGGGTGTCCACAGTGGAATGCAAATGAACGGTTTGCAAGGACACTCAAATCCCCTTCCAGAGTGGCCACAGAGGTTATCGCAGGTAAAGGCCTTTGCTCTATACTGCACACAGTGAGAAGTAAATCCATTTGGGGAAAGAGACAGAACTGGCTGTAGGAAAAAGGGGGGGGGGCAAAAGGCAGGTACAGTTCTAGTGTAAGTGGGGATCGATGGAATACACATAGTCCAGTTCTTGGAGTAGAAAGCAGTTTTCCATCCCCTAAAGTCCCCTTTGAAAATCCTGTGTTATTTCTTCAAATTTCTTTCTCTGGAGTGTTTACTTTCAAGCAAGGGTGGGGAATCTTCTTTTTGCTATACATATTCATAGGCCATACAAAATGACCAATTTATAGAACCCAAGCAGTGGGAGGTTGTTGAACAGCTTTCAGCTCATCATGGCCTGTGGTTGTCTTAGGAAATGATTAAGTAGGTCTTCCGGCCGGGATGGTCCCCCATGCTGTTGTAAAGTATGCGATACTGATCCGATCCCTTTGGGGGAAGGAACTTCAGGAGAGAGCAATGGCTTCTAACAACGTAGCACTGAGGTATCAAGCTCCTTTTCATCAGCTTTTGTTGACGGTGCCCTCCCAAATAAGGCCGTGTCCTGCTCTGAACTCGCAAAATTACGTTAGAGGCAGTGGTTAATTGTTGGATGCCAGTGAGAGTGGTTGCATCTGCCATCTCGATAGGAAGCTGGAATGCCGTGGCTCACTCGGAAATGGCTGGCTGTGTTCATCAGTCTGGATGGCGCGGGGAAATTATAGCCATAAAAGCCATAGGAAGGATGTAAAGAACAACCAAAGGCTTCTCGGGCAATAGGAGCCGACGGGAACACGTTTGCAGGCACATGTAACCCATACAGTGTTGGATTGGCAGGATGGGGCATTTGCAGACACTGCCCACTTAAGTCTTCAGCTTTGCCGTTTTTCAAGTTGGGGATTCCTAGAGAGGATAACATGGGAACGTCCATCATGAAAGGAGGCAGAGAATGAGGACTGGTGCTTCCAGGCTTTTCAGGAGTGGGAAACACAAGAGGTGGTGTTCTCAAAAGATTGCTTGGGCAAATCTTGTAGCAAAGAGGCAAGCTGAAGTTGTGTAAATAGGTTTCTGAACAGGGCATTCCAAGAGTGCCGGATGATAGGTGAAATGCAGGTGGTGAGCAAGGTGGAGAAAGGAAGGAGTTCAGAGGAGAGGGAGGCCCACCGTTGGAGGTCACTGGGGAGGAGCCACTGCTGCTTCCACCTGAGGGTGACAAAAGTAGTGAAAATATGGGTCCCTGGGAAGTCCCGGCTGGCTTTTATGAACATGCTTTATGTTACCCTCCCATTCTGGGAAGGAACCGGCACAGGGCAGAGATTTGGAATCAGAGGGCCTATGTTCAAAATCTGGCCCTACCTCTTCTACTTGGTGACGTTGGGTAAGTCACTTCCCTCTTCTGGTAATTAGTTCCTCATTCGGTAATGAGGGAGTGAGACTACGTGACATCTACGTTCCCTTCTAGCCCCTGCTTTCTAATCCTACGGCTTCTGTTGATGCTAGGAGTCTGGGAAGAATTCTATTAGGACTCCTAGCTCAAGTGTGTTGAGGGGGAAGGGAGTTTTTAATTCAAATTATAATTAGCTTGATTTCTTTTTCCAATGGATCAGCAAATTATTTAGAAAGGTACTGGCCCCAAATGACCTGTGGTTTGGCCATCTCATAAACATCAAACCTACTGGATAAATCTTGTTTGCCTCAAACATGTGAAAGGTAAGGCCACTGTTCTCTTCTGTTTGATTGTTATGTTATTTTCTAAAATCAAGCAGGTTCATTTCATATTTGCTTCAAAATGATGGCACTGCATTTCCCACGAGCAGGCTTTCTGTCCCCAAAAGTGACTTACACCCAAAAGTAAAGACATGTTGCTGTTACAGAACATAAAAGAGCAAGGAGGCCTTTCTGTTCGGTTAAGTTGCACCATGATCTCCCAGTTGTGTAACTTAGTAGATTTGGGAAGTCTTAGGCCAGTCTACACACGTGGCCATTAAACAAAATATTTCAGAACACTCAAACAACAAAATAAGTTTGAATTCAATCGTGACCGGTTATTGATCAGAGTCAGGTTTCTCCCACACCTCCACAACCTTGTATGTCTAGACATATCCTGAACCACAAGTTGACAGTTACCTCCACTCTTAAGTTCTGATATAATAACAGAAAGAAAAAAGAACTTCAAAGAAATAGAATGTTTCTTTTTTGTCACAATCTTGAGACTAATTGTGAGTTTAAAAAAAAAATAGGGAAACTGTAATGCAACACACATCCCCTCAGTGAAGGAGAAGCGTTGGTAATTTAATATTTTGGAGAGGCTTGTTTAATTTTGTTTTTTTGTTTGTTTTTTGTCTCCTTGTGTGCTATCCTGTTTAGAAGGTACTAGCTAGAATTAGGCCTTCAAATGGCCTACACCATCCTACAAAGTACAAGTCAGTGAGAGTGATCTGTAGATGAGGGTCGGTCAGGCGCCACTAGCCACTGAAATAAACGGGGGTCCCACAACTGATGGCTTTGGTGACATCACCTGAGAAGGTTTCTTAACCTTTTTTGTATCGTGGATCCCTTTAGTTTGCTAGTGAAGCCTATGGATTCCTCCAAAAAATCATCTGAATGATTATATTGATAATAAATCTAAGTGTTCTTTAAATGCAT
The DNA here is from genome assembly GCF_902635505.1 of Sarcophilus harrisii. Lineage (NCBI taxonomy): Eukaryota > Metazoa > Chordata > Mammalia > Dasyuromorphia > Dasyuridae > Sarcophilus > Sarcophilus harrisii. The sequence goes on along the minus strand of NC_045432.1, from coordinate 57,491,256 downwards.
ATAGTAAAAGAGTAGAATCACACAGGAAATCAATTGCATTGAAAAAAATACATATAACTGTTTTTTTTTTCCCCTCCAAGTTGATGGAACCCCTGAAATCTCTTCATGAGTCCTGGGAAAACCAGCAGAGATTCCCTGAGATCTATCTTCTACCAGAAATCTCACATCAGCCGTGGTTAACACGACTGGTAATATAGCCCAAGTCAGAAAACGGAAAACTTGTTTATTGCCCGATTACACAACTTTGCAAAACGTCAGGAGTGTCACTAAATGGGTCTCGGCATCCACCACTATTTGCTGACTGTTAAGAACTTTGCCTTGAGCTTTAGGTGGAGTAAATAACTGGGAACATCTCCTCTTTTCTTTCTTCCCTTTAGAAAAGCTAAAAAATAATTTTAGTCAGACTTATTTTCTGAGTGCTCTTAGGGTCAGTGACACTGTGTTAAATCCTCTCATGTCCTGAAACAGATTACACACATTTTTCCGTTCTGACACTTTCCTCAGTGTCATAATTAACCATTATCCCGGATGGGAAACATTTTGCAAACCTGTGTCAGCTGCATTTCTCAGTTCCCTCTAAACCTTGGGAGATGAGCTGTTCTGCACATATAATGAATATAAGCATGCTGATCGGTTGTCTTTTCATTGCGAGAACAAGAAGTTTTTAAGCACCTACTATGTGCCAAGTGCTGTGCTAAGCCTTTTCCAAAAAGCATTCAAAATCGGGAACAGAAAAGTCAACATTCCCCCAAGGCCTTGAAGTCAGCACCGCGGCTTCCCGACCTTTCCCTTCCCCAAACGCTAAAATCAGAGTTCTCATTTGCAGTTCCCATTTTCCCAAAGTCGCTAGGAAAATGTCTTTCACTGACTGGCAAAAAGGCGTTCCACTAAAAACCTAAGCATCCTGGGAGGATTCTATCGAATGACATGCAAAAGTGGCTATCTTTTTTCTTTTTAATTTCTTTGTTAAGTCCCTCCCTGTTTCTCTGCCTCAACAAAATGAAAGTAAGATCTAGGAGGCTTGCCAATGTTGCAAAAAGCATTGTGGTCCGTTTTGCACATCAGTCCCGAAATATTCCTAAATGTGTCCTATTCTTTACACGTGCCATGCCTGGCAGAGCAGACCAAGAAGGTCAGGAAGTGGTCAAGATCAGCACTGAGCACTGAGATCCTGCCATTCCTTTTTTTTTTTTTTTTTTTTTTTTTTTTTTTTTCCTTTCCTTTCACACTTTTCTCATCGGCAAAGTGCATTCATTCAACATAGAATTATTTGGCTCTAAATTTTATCCCTCTTTGGCATTTAAAAAACCCATTCCCTTTCCACCAAATCCCTCCTGCCCTTCCCCCCCCAAAAAAAAACCCCAACAACGAATCAAAAAAAAAAAAAAAAAAACCTATCAAGACTTGATCCAAGAGACAGGGTAGCACAGTGGAGAGAAGAAAGTCTTGGAGTTAGTTTCAAGTCCAGCCTCTGACCCCTGCTGGCTGAGTGATCCTGGGCAGGTCACTTAATCTCAGTGCCCCATGTAACTCTGTCACTATAAATTATAGGCAAGTTGCTGGTCTGCATTAGCAGAGTTTCCACACTGGGAGGTTCATACGCTGATGATGTTATGGGTCTGGATACCCAAAAAAAAAAAAAAAAAAAAAACCAATCTAATAGACCTCACAGATGTAATTTCTTGAAACGTACCAGGCTCATCCAAGCTTGGGAGACAGCGCCAAATTCTGCACAGAAACGGCAGGTTAGAAGCGTACTTACTTTGTGTTTCGGCCCCAAAGGTTTTGAAGTCCAGGCTGAGAGGCGGCCTCCACGGATAGGTCTCTAAAAGTCCGTCCAGGACACCCCTGGGCGAGGGAAACGAAACGGTCGGTGCCCTTTGTGCGGTTCCGGCAAAGGATGAGGGATTTCTCCGTCCCTCCCGCGCCTCAGTTTTGAAGGCGATTCCAGATTTGGGCCAGAATCTCCCCATTTGTTGTCCTCCCCCCGGGGGAATACCTTTTCCAGCTAGCTCCCCGCTGGAAAGAAATGGCTTTGGCTCCCTTAGTCCCCACCACACCTAATGGCTTTGCTTACCTGTTTCTTCCGGGATCTCGAAATCCTTTGGCAAAAGGGTTTCGATCTATTTTCAACTTGGTGATCTGGGGAGAGAGCAGAGGAGGAGGAGGAGAGGGTGCGAATAGGTGTTCTGAGAAAGACGGGGAGAGGAAGCCCGGGCCTGGGCGCCCCCTTTCCCTTCATTGTTCTCAGGCTTCCCTGAGGCTGGCTCGGCGCGCGCGACCCCCACAGCGGCTCCTCGGAGCCCACGGGCCCGGGCCTCGGGCCTGCCTTACCTGCTGGTTTTGGTAGGCCGTCACCGTGGTGAATTCCGTTTCTGGGAAGGAGAACGTCTGGACCCCTTCGGCCGGCAACGACTGGATTTGGGCGAGGTCGAAGCGGCTGTCTTGCACGATGACGTGCACTCGAGGTTTGTACTTGTGCATGGACTGCAGGATAATCTGGGGGGAGGGAGGCGGAGGGGGGCCGCTGGGTCAGCGGGGCCGGGCGCTGAGAGGCCCAGGCCTTTCCAACTAGGCGGCCGCAGCCCCGGGGCTCTCGAAGGATTAAGCTAGTCCCCGGCTGCGTGCCTTGGAACTCCTGTGCTCCGGCTGGGGGAGGGCGGCAGGGGCGCCGGGGCTCCCTTCGCGTGCCCCAAGCAGGCCTGAGCTGCCCCGGGAAGGAGCGATGCCTCCCGCAACCCCCCCCCCCCCCCCGCCCCCGCCCCGTGCGATTTCCCCGGGCCCGGGAGGGAAAGTGCCGGCGGCCCCGCGCTTCTCGGGCAGCCCCGTCTCTCGGCCCGGGCCTCTTTTCCTAATTAGTCGAAGGCAGAAAACGAGGGGAGAGCCCCGGAAAGCTCGGCTGCTTGGGGGGAAAGGGGGCCCTCCCGTGGTACTGCCGCCCCACCCCCCTTGGTGGTGCAGGAGAATAGGCTTTCCCGTAATCCTCCCCTAGGTGCTCCAGCCGAAGGGACCGGGCAGCCAGCTATATGCTGGGCAGAAGGGACAGCCTCCCTCCCTGCAGTCTTCGGGGGTTAGGGCCCGATCCTTCGGGGTCCTCTCTCTCTTAATCCACACCCACACCCAGCACCCAGAGGGGCCCGGGAGAGGGGCCGAGGCGCCGAAGCCTCAGGGACAGGCAGCCTCTGCTTTGCCTTTCTAGCATTAGGGCAGCCTGGAGTCAGGAGAAGGGGGCTCATCCCTCGGCCCCCCCCCATTTCCCTCTTACTCTTCCTGTCTCTGTCTCCTTCCCCCCCCCACCCCCACCCCACGGTGGCCAGTGGCCCGAATGCACACCTACATGTCCTTTGTCGTCCATCTCATTGTTGGTGAGTTTGACGCGATCAAAGCTGACGATCTGCCTCATCCAGGTCTCTCCGGAGCAGGGAGAGTCTGGGTGGATGTAGAGCCTGGGAGTGATGCAAGAGTGGTCCGTGTTCCCGGCCACCATCCACTGGGAGCTGTGGTACACGTATCTGCAACGTGGAAGGGGAGCCGTGGGGAGGGGAAGAAGGGCCCGACGCAGGCCCGCCAGAGGAAGGCCCTCGGTCCCCCGCGGGCCGGAGCGGCGAGTGCGCTTGGAGGATTCTGGCCTCGTCCGGGACGCCCGGTGAAGCCCGCGCCCGGGGGGAGCGGCGGGGGATTTCCCGGAGTCTGGTTGGGATTTCCTGGAAGCGACCGCAGGAGAACCTGATCTAGGCCGCCTCGGAAGCCCTGAGTCCGGGGAGCATCCCTCCCCGCTTCAGCTGGGACCCGGGCGGCTCGGAAAGCCGGGGCTGGCAAACGCGCTCGGCTCGCCTGCTCGGGGGAATCTGGCTCTACGCTAGTTGGAGAGGGACCCCGGGAGCCCCGAGCCTCCCGCATTCTCCCCCTCTCCACCTCCAGAGACGATGGGGTGACTCAGGGCACGTTTCCAATGCAGACGCTAGACAGATGTGCGGCCGGCTCCCCAAACACTCCAGGCAGCGGGAGCAAAAGCAAACAGCTGTTTCTGTTTGCAGACCGCCTCCCTCCTCCACCTCACCCCCCCACCCCGGTCCCCAGCTAGCTGGTCGACTTGCAGCTTTCCCGTTCCCCTCACCTGGGCCGGTTGGGGGCCACGCTTTGGAGGCGCACAACTTAGGGCCGGCGGGGTCAAGCCATCCCCAGAGGGAAACCTGTTCCTCTTGGCCAGCCCAACCGTGCCCTTAGACTGTCTTGGTCCGAAAGGGCCCTAGACTTCCGCAGGACCCGGGAGCCGCCGAGTAAAGGAAAGGACGGCGCCCGATCCCCGTGGCCGGAGGGTGGGAGACTCGGCTCCGAGGACACATGACGCCCGAAGCTTCGGGGTGGCAGCCAAGGACCACGTGGGCCCCGGACGGGGAGCCGATCCTCTACCTGACGGCCGAGGAAGTAGCCGGGATCCCATTCACCTCCTCTCGGGCACAGGAGAGCTCAAAGCAAACCCAGCCCGAGCGGACGGGGCTCCGTGGAGTTGCCCGCTTGGAAAGCGCCCCAAAGCTTCCCGAGGAAGAGTGTGACTGTTGGGGGAGCGAGCGCCGGGCGCGCGGCCCGCCCGGTTACGATGCCGCTGAGTGCCAGCCCCCGGCCTTTACCTGTATCTTTTGGAGTCCACCGGCACCACGTCGATGGCGATGTAATACTGTTTGGCGGGGTCCAGCCCCTTCACCTTGACGCGAACGGAAGGGAACATTCGCCTGCGGAAGAGACGGAAAGCCCTGCTCTGCCCGGCCTTGAAGAACGTTTGTGGGGCGGGGGTGGGGGAGAGGCCGGCCGCCTCGCGCTCCCTTCCAAGTGCGAATGGAAGAGCCCTCGGGACTGGGCGCAGAAAAGGCCCCACGAAGCGCCCCCCGCGAGGGGAGGAGCCCGGCCTCCGGCTGCTCACCGCCCGAAATGTCGTCGCTGCCCTGGGAGACGAGGGTCCCCGTGGGAAGTCTAACGGAGCTGCTTCCAAAAGGGAAAGGGGGAAACGAGCAGCTCCACTGACGCTCAGAGACTCCTGTGAATCGTCCCCCGCCCGTGAACCCCGAGAACTTTGAAATCTTGGCGGAGTCTTTCTGGGCTCCCCCCACCCCCACCCCTTCATCCCTTGCTTTCTGCTGCTTGGCAAAATAAAGCCCGATGAGAGGAAGCTCAGAGGCAGAGTGCCGAGCGAGGCGCAAACCGGAGGCTTTGGGCTGGGGCGCGCCTCCCTCCCGTCCCAGGGCTTCTCCGAATGTCCCCCGGCCCCCGACCCGTGGGGCTCAAGGAGCTCGGAGCATTTTTCCTGGTAAATGAAGCCGTCCATTGAGATGCGGGCTCGAGGTGTGACCTCGGGAGTCCCCGCTGCCAGCGGCCGCCTCCGGCCTCCCGGAGTCGGAGAGGGGCGTGTGTGCCTCCGGCCCGGGGCGCAGCCCGGCTCGCAGGGCAAGCCGTTGCTGCCCGGCCGTGGGAGGCGTCTGGTCCCGTCCGCCTCGGGCCCTCCCGGCGTGGGCCCCGGGCCCGGGGGCCTGCCTACCTGCCGGCTTTCGTGATGATCATCTCAGTCCCGATCTCGTGGAATCTCTGCCACAGCTCCGAGCCTTGCAACTCCGCCTGCACGTTCTCTCTCTCTTCCGCACCTTCGGGCCCTCCGGAGAAGGCGGCCATCGAAGCCTCCGCTTTGGCTCTCTTCTCTGCCCGGACACCGAAATGGAAGGGACGTGAGCTCCAGCCTCTCCCCTCCTGGCCGCCTCCAACACCCAGCGCCCCCGGCCCATTTTACAGACTGGTACTGCTGGAAGGAAGCTTAGCGCCTTCGCTTTGGCAGAGAAATAAACGGAGACTAGCAAGCGGACAAGTGTCCCACGGCTAAGGAGTTTCTGTCCCGGGCCACCGCAGGGTGCCTCCGAATGGAGTGAAGTATTTCGGGAAAGGAGACCCCCGCGCACCCATCCCCACCGGGGGCACCAGCAAAGAAGCCGCTCTGGTCCCTCAAACCCACAACCCTCGTGGGGAACGACTAAGAGGCGTCGGGCCGCGGCTCCGCGGAGCTCGGGTCTCAGCCCGGGGCCTCCCCTCGCCCCTCTGCACTCCCCGCGGCTGGGGAGCCGGGCGGCCCCAAAGGAAGCTGCGCCTCAGAGGCAGAGTCTCCGTCCCTCTCAGGCTCTCCTGGCAGCTCCTCCCGGCGGTAGTTAGGCTGCCCCACGCTATGGGACCCCCGCCCCGGCCGTGACCCTCGCCCACCCCAGACGGCTCGCGGCCGAGGAGTCCCCCCCCCCCCCGTCCCGGGGCCGGCCGCCTTCGGCGTCAGAGGTGCGATAGGGTGCTGGGGTGGAGGGGGGGGGGTAGAAGGGTGAGGATACTGACCCGATTCCTCGACCTTCCTCGCCAGCCCGGCTTCTCTGTCTTCGTCTTCTTCCTCCTCCTCCTCCTCCTCCTCCTCTTCCTCGTCGCCTTTCTCCAGCAGGTCCTGAGCGGGTTGCTCATCCCGCAAGTCTCGGAGTTTCCTTTTGGTCGATCTGCCCACCAGGGCTTCCACGGAGAAGGCGTGAGCTCGGGAGCTTAAAGCCATCCCCGGACACACCAGCGCGATCCACACGAGCGAGAGAAGCTTCGACCTGATCCTTGGGGGAGGGGAGAGCGGTTGGGGAAGGGGGGACTAGTGCACAAGGAAGTGCAGGGGAGACCCAAGACGCCGAAAATGGAATTGTCTTGGCCCACGATTTTCTAAAGGAGGAAAGCAGAAGAGAGATTAAGACCCGAGGCTCCTCATTATAGACTGGGGAAGGACCGAAACTTCTGCCTAAAAAAAACTTCCCATCGGACATGTGCGGACCATCAGTCGTCAGATCCCCCCGGTTCTTTTTTTTTTTTCCCTAAGGCTTCTACAAGATTGGCAAGGGGAGACTCGGGAGGGAGCAGCCCTGCCCCCGAGGGCCGGCCGGGGAGCTCCGAGGGGGGCGCCACGGCAGGCGGCCGGGGGAGAGCGGCGGGCGGGCGAGCGAGCGAGCGAGCGAGCGGACGAGCGACCGCCCGGATGCAGGCACTAAGGCAGCCGGGCCCGGCCCGCAGCCCGCAGCCTCCGCTGTTTGTTTTGGAAACTGGTGGAAGCAAAAAGAGCACAGAGTGACATTTCAGAGCGTGGGGCGGGGAGGGGGGGGGGCGGGAGAGGGGAGGGGGAGGAGGAGGAGGGAGAGAGACGGCCTCGTCTAGGATAAATAAAAGGTTACTGTTTTACATTAAATTGTAAAACTCAAAGAAATGTGACATAATTGCCCACGAGGGGCCACTTTTCCGACAAAAGTGCAAATAGTGTTTAACCAGATCCAGAGAAGTCTTCCCGGGGTTTTTGGCTAGCCGGCGCGGGCGGCTGCTGGGGGCCGACGTTCCCCAGAACCGGGAAGCCGACATCCCGAAGCGGGCCTGGGGGCCGCTGGCCGCTTGGGGCGCCCTTCGGGGCCGCCCACCTTTGCAGCTTTGAGGAGTGCGGGCCCTGGAGCTCGAAAGCCCCCGGTTGGCCAGCGCCGGCCCTAAGCCCAAGGCTGCCCCCGACTCTTTGCCTTGAAAGGAAAGGTCGGAAACTTAGCCTGCCCGGCCCGGGGCTCATCCCGACGCGGGGATCTCGGCCTTCCTTAGAGGTCCTCCCTCTCCCAGCCCCGGCCGCCCGCGCTTTCTTGTTCTCCCCGGACAGCCTTCCCCAGCAGGCTTCGGGGTCTCCTTCCTTCTAGTCGTGCGCGTCCCAAGCTGGGGCCGGGGACCCCCGAGGACGCCGGGGATAGAATTCCACCAGTGCCTCAACTCGGATAAAGAAAAAGGGGCATTTTTATTTTCACTAAACTCCCCCCCCCCCCCCCCGAGATTGACCATTTCAAAGCCCGACCGACTCCCAGCCGAGTCTACAGGCCTCACCTGCTGCCCAAACAGAACAGGCTACATAGGTTAAGAATCCCTGATCCAGTCTCTTCCTCTATGTGGGAAACATTCTTTTTTGCTCACAACTCCTAAGTAGATGTCGATCTGTAGAGCTAGATGAAGCCTCCGTCTGTTCATTTCTCTCTTCCTCCTCCTCTTCCCCTTTTCCTTCCCTTTCTCTCTCTTCATCTTTCTTTTCTCTCTGTTCATCTGTCTCCTTTTCTCTCTTCCTCTTCCTCCTCCATCTCCCTCTTCTCCTCCTGCTCCTTTCTTCATGTCTTCCTCCTCCTCTTCTCTCTGCCTCCTCCCTCCCTCTCTCCCTCCTTCCTTTCTTCTTTCCCCCATCTCTCCTCACACACATTTGAAGCCCATATTTTCCCCTGTCCTCCATGTCAATCCTTCAAGTATCTATAATTTCATCAATGAAGGGAGGGGCACTTGTGATTAGCAAGAGCGGCCTGTTAAATGTGTCTCAGGATGAAAAATTCGTTACCTCTAAATCAGCCTGGTGATGCTCTTGTCTGATCGTGAAAAGACAGTGTGATCACCCCGTGCCCATATATGCGACAGATCATGGCTCTGGAGTTGGAAGAGACTTTGGAAGTCATCTAGACCCAGCCCTTCGTTAGACAAAGGAAACCGGGGCCCAGAAACTTTTTGCCTAAGGTTCCATAGATTAGCAGAGCTAGAATATAAACCGAGATCCTAAGGTTCCAAACCTTGCCGCAGGTTGACTACTGAAACTGAACTTTCCACAACTTTCTTAACTGTCCTGTGACACCACTGTCATTGAACTGGCCTTTAAGATATATGCTGAGGTGAATGGATATGTTTACTTGGAAATGTAATATGGAAATTTTTTTCCCCTAATGCTTCTACAAGATTGGCAAGGGGACATTTGGAATATGGAAACATGTTTACATGATTGCACATGTTTCACCTAGACTGCAGTGCTTGCTGTCTGGGGAATGGGAGAGGTAAGGGAGGGAGAGGGAAAATTTTGGAAATCAAAATCTTAAAGATGAACATTGGAAACTACCTTTATATATAACTGGAAACAATAAAATACTGTTGAAAAAGATAAAATAAAATATATGCCGGGAATGGTTAGGTGACGCTGCAGTGGACAGAGCACTGGCCCTGGAAGCAGGAGGACCTGAGTTCAAATTTGACCGCAGACCTTAGAAAGTGTGTGATCCTGGAAAAAATCGCTTCATCAGGATTGCCTCCAAAGTAAAATAAAATAGATGCTGCCTAGCTGCAAAGGTGATGAAATCCAAAATAATCACAGGTGGGAGAATCTGGCTGATGATTTCACCGATTTGGGGAACTTCCTGATGTGGAAACTCTCTCTGACAAAGCAGATTGGCGAATGATCTTTAATCCCGGTCTTGGAGAGGTTCCTGAGGCTACTTACAAGATAAGTGACTTGGCCAGGGTCACTCAGCTGACACAAGTCAATGTGTCAGACCCAAATGTGAACCTAGCTACGTCTTACCGATTCCAAGGTTGTCCGCTTATGCCATTTAATGTACAACTTCAGTATCTGAAGGGTCTTGAGGAATATGCCCATTTCCCTTAGTGTCTCAGCTACCAATCCCATAGATTGTGCATTTTTGAGGCGACAATAAGACATTTCCTATTCAATAGCTACTTTCCATGATACATCCATCAGTGGTGGCACAGTGAACAGAACAGACATTTACTAGCTGTGTGACCCTGAACAAATCACTTTGCCTCTCTCGGCCTCAGATTATAATATACTTACAGATCTTCGAAAACACTCCATAATTATGAATCTAAAGGAGAGCTATTACATCAGTAAAACAAACAGACAAACAAACCCAGCAAAGTACCTTCCATGGTCCTAGCTTGCTCACTTCCTTCACTTAGATTCTGAGGCTGCCATGATCCTTTGTGAAGGTAATCCTGGGATCTCGAATACTCAGCCAGTGGAGCAGAAACTTCAACATGTCTTTCCAAGCAAGAAGGGCTTAGAGTAGGGCCCCAGGCACGGACCATATACCCGTCATCCAAGGACCAGCCGAGCTAAGCCGAGAGATGCTCAGTACTGGGTTGGTCTCAGGGTGAAGAGATGAAATTTTCCACCACAGCAACCCCCATATACCAAGTTATAAAAGGGCTACTATCTGCATCGGTTAAGGGAATAAAAGCTCCACATCAATGAAGTTATACACCTTTGAAATACTGAAATAAGGAAAAAGGAGACTGATGTCTAGTCTCTGTTGGGAAGACAGCATTCTGATTTTATAATGAGGAAGACTGTCATTTCAGTAAAGAAAAACACTGGGTTGAGTCTTAGGAAGCACCCTCTCCAAGCCCAGGACTAAGAATTAAGTGGTTTTAAGTAAGTCATTCTAAGTCTCAGTTTCTCATCTATTATCCTCAATGTGCTTTAAAATGCCTTTCAACTCTAAAATTCTAGGCTTTTAATATTCTATAATCTATTTGCATGTCTTCAGATAGGACTATCAAGTTTTATTTATGGTGTAAATGTGGCCCAAGATTAAGAGAATCTTGGTAAAGCTCAAGACAGATTGCTCTGACCCCATTTCCTGACGTGATCTTGGCCACAAGTCAATGGAACTTGGTTTCTGCAGTCTTGACTCAAGGAGGGCAGAGAAGTCCTTGAGCATTCTTTCCATCGGAGCCAGAAGATGACCTGCTCAGTGGAAAGCGATTTGGCTCTGTTTAAGTTTGGTTCCGTCGGAAGGAGGCAACTGAGGAAATATTGGAGGAATCTGCAAGAATCTCCGACTTATTCGGCCACTGTGTCAAGTCGGAAGGGATCCCTTCTCCTAAATGCAGGTTCTTCCTTGAGTCGAGTTCATATTCTCTGTAAAGGGTCTGAAGCGGCCTGGGGAAAATTGACTTGTGCCATTGGATTCCTGCTCAAATCAAGGCAGATAAGTGTCTGAACTGTTCCTTTCGGAATGAATGTTCCAGAGAGCTCTTTTTGTGGTTGGTGGGAACTGTTTTTCTTGGGGGGGAATCCCCAATAATAATGATAAGCAAATGTGAAATCTGGAGATGAAAAACTCTTTGGAGAAAGCTTTTCCATTCCCAATTGAATGTCTATTTGACAGCATAGCTGGAAGCAATGTAGCTAAGCTCTTCCTGTGTATATCCCAATGGGTCTGGAACCCGGGAGGAGTTTCCCGGAATTCCTGTTAACCTTCCCACCCCTAAGAAAATCAGCCCCTCCAAAACAGCTTTGCAAGTTCAGCTGCAGGAGTCTTTTGCTTTCAGGTACTGGGGTTCAGTGTGGCAGATGCTCAGGTCAACAATTCATCCACCACAGCTGGACGCTCTCTTTAGCACATCGGATCCTGCTTGGCCCCAGGGCACCTATAAACTATTTGAGGAAACAATTTTCCAAAGGCCATGCTAACCACAGAAGAGTAGTAGAAGGTCTAGAAGAGCACTGGCGCTCCTGGGTGGTCAGATCAGAGAGGAGAAGGGGGAAACTGATGACAATTTGGAAATCCTTATTATCAGATGACTGTGGAGAGCCTGGGAAAATACCCATGCAACAATGAAAAGTCAGCCTGAATGATGGATTCGGGGGGAGGGGGACTCCACAGGCTCTGTGACAGAGGCATCATGTAGTCACACTGGATAGAAAGGCTGCAGGGGAACCAGATAGACCCGGGCCTCTGCCATATGTTGACCGAGTCATCCTAGACAAGTCACTTAACCACCGAGTACCCTAGGCAGCTAAGATTGTAAATTGCAGAAGAGGCACTGAACTGCACTGGTAGGATATGTTTCCTCATCTGGGAATTTCCTCTACCTGGAAAACCACATGTTTAGCCCCTATTCTGATCTCTATCTAATATCACTGAAATTACAGGAGGTATGAGATGCCCCTTAAGGGACATATGGTTTATTAGAGCTCTTGCTGGAGATGAAATTTGAACTTAAGGATATAAATTCATTTGTATTCCTAGGGGGAGGGGAAATCATACCATATGTCATTAATGACTCTGCAAAGAGCTATGCATATTAAGACCATATGAAACCCCCTCCCCCAAAGCTGTGACCAAATTCAATCCAATGAAACATTTATTAAGTGCTTACTATGTGCAGGATACTGTCCTAGGTACTAAAGAGAGAAGTCACATGGGGCCTGCTCTCAAGGAGCTTGCCACCTACTGGGGATACTAGATCCCAGAGTCAGGATTTTCTATCTTTATTCAGTAAGCAGCAGGGAATCAGTACAGTCTTTGAGAGGTGAGGGGGTGAGCAGAGTAGTCCCTGGGAGTGGAAGCTCTTTGAGGCCTAGAACTGTTTCCTTTCTGCCTCTGTACTGAGAAGGCCCTTGATGAACGCGTGCTGAACTGACCGGCGTGCGGACGTATTCATTTAGGGCAACGTGTGGGTCAGGGCATCTGGGCAAAATGAAACGGGCAAGTTTCCACCATCACACATTCTCCAGAATATCCGGAAGAATTCAAAGAAGCTGTTTCAGCTGTTGTGATTTCTTTGCCTTGAGTCCGGTGATTATGGCCGAGTCCGGCTGTTTTCTTTCACCTTCCTAAGTCTCTTTCAAGGAATTGGTTTTTCTCATCTGTGACCTACGAAACCGTTGTTTTTCTGCCCGACATCGGTTACGTCAAAATCAGTGCTTTGTCTTCTATCCAAGTCGTAACCAGACAAGACCCCGCTTAGCTTCCCAGATCTTTCAGGTCCGTTCAGCCGTTCAGGGTGCTACGGCAAGAGACAAGCTCCATGCTCTGTAGTTCAGTGGGGCCTCTGACCTTCCACGGACTCTATGTAAAGAGGGATTGAAGAAGTCATTTAAGTAACTGCTCTGAAGAGAAACTACAGGATCTTAATTTTTCTCCACCTGTCTACAGCTGAGAAGGCCATCTTGGATGGTACCAAAGGATGCATATTCATTTCTCAGAGCCTGTACCAATAAGAACTGCTAGCATTTATATAGCACTTTGGTTTTTGCAAAGAACTTTACAAATATTTTCCCATTTGATCGTAATAAGCACCCTCTAGGTGCTATTGCTGTCTTTTATTACACATTGGAGGAATCTGAGGCAAACACAAGTTAAATGACTTACCCAAGGTCACACAGCTAGGATGAGTCAGGATTTCCATTTGGGGCTTGCTGACTCCAGGCCTAATATTTTCTCTATTGTGTCACCTACCCTAGGGCTTCCTGTGGAAAATCCTAAACCCTTAATACTTCAGAAGACTTGCATGCATCCTGCCACCTCAGTCTTTCTGAGTTGCTACGACCCCCAAAGTTCATACTATGAAGTACTCGACCTCCTGATGATGAGCTCTTAACTAGGTGAAGCCTTTGACAGCAGAAGGTGCCAGGCTTTGTTTGGAGCCTTTCTAGCTTGGGCGGATCCCCGGAAGACCTTTGGAGAGCCCAGCGCTGTCCCCGTGCCACAAGGAAGCATGGATACCTTCTTCTTGGATACTTTCCCCCACTTTGATGGTGGAAGAAGAATGATTTGAATAATTCACATCTGAGCCAACCAGGTGGCATTGTAATGGAACAGCAGCCCCCGAGACTGGAGGACCTACATTCAAGCGCAGCTTTTTATCCATCCCACCTATGTGGCTCTGAGCAGGTGATTTCACCTCTCTGAACACTACGTTGCAGACAAGGTGCCAACTTGTATTACTAGAAGAGGATTCTTCATGGGGAGTTCCCCGTACCCATGAAACCATAGCTTCAGCCTCTATTCCTATCCCTGCTACAATTTACAACAGACATTACACTCATTCCCCATGGTAACCCTGGGAGATAGAATTTTGGGTTGCTGGGTTTTTGTTTTTTGGTAGTTTTAAAAATATTTGTTTTTTAAATTCTGAATTCTCTCCCTCTCTCCAGTCCCTCTCCCCCCACTGAAAAGGCAAGCAATATGATAGCAATTATATACGTGACATTCTCCAAAACATATTACCGTATTGGTCATATTGAAAAAAAAAAAACAAAAAAAATGTTTTTTAAATCATACTTCAACTTGCATTCAGGATTAATTAATTCTTTCTCTGAAGATGGATAACATTTTTTCACCACGGGTCCTTCAGAACTGTCTGGGATCGCTAGACTTGATCAGAGTGGCGAGTTTTTTATGGTTGCTCATTGTACAATATTGCTGTCATTATGCTCAAGGTTCTTCTGTTCGGCTTGCCTCTTACTGCAGTAGTTCCTATATGACTTCCCAAGTTTCTCTGAAGCCATCCTGCTCAGTGTTTCTCTTAGCATTGGGATGGACCACAGAACGTAATTTCTTTAGCCATTTCCCCACCTGATAAGAGTCCCTTCTGTTTCCATTTCCCTGCTACCACATAGAGCTGCTAGAAATATTTGTGTACATACAGATCCTTTTCCTTTTCTTTTGCTCTCTTTGGGGTAGAGACCTAGCAGTGGTATTGTTGGGTCAGTGGGTATGGACGGCTTGACAGCCCTTTGGGTTCCAGATTGCTCTCCAGAATGGTTGGATCAGTTCACAACTCCAACAGTGCATTAGTGTCCTTATTTTTCCATAGCCCTAGAGAGTATATTGTTAAGCCCACTTTACAGATGTAGAAACTGAGGCTCAATTAAATTGACAAAGGATTTGTATTGAACAATGTGGAAAGACTTGCTGACATTTATACAACTAGCACAGGAGTGGCACAGCCAGGAGTGGGACCCAGGTTTTCTGCCTCCGAGACCAGTGTCAACGAGCTTTGTTAAATTAATAAGATCCACTATCTTGTAGGTGATGTTCTGCATCTGTGACAGTCTGATATTCCTGAGGAGAAAATGGCACATTTTCACGGACAAGCAGAGCCTGCCACACTCAAGGGCTGTCAGACCTATTTGAGCTTCTACAATTTCTGGTTTCCGTACCTATAATTTCTAAGGAAGACAGAATGAAATCAAATGCTCCGTTGGAGGCAGAACTCACAGGATTTGTCTTCTAGCAGAAGCCCTGGGAATTTCATAATAGAGACCATTTCCTCAAGATGTCAAATACGTCTGCCCCCTCTCCTCCCTGCTGCTACATCCATCTTCAAAGGAAGATGAAATTTGGGGAACTTCCAAATGCAACCCTCTAAACCTTTTGAAAAATAGTCGTCCTTTCCCCAGTCCTTCCATTTTTGGACAACATATGTAAATGTTTCCATTTTTTTAGATATTAAAAAGGCAACTTTTAGTTATAAACATTAACCATTTAAAGCAAAAACATACTTCTATACGTACACATTATATGAACCGCATATTCTGGTAACTAGGAAATTTTATGGCCAGAATGGATCTTACCTGAATGTAGCTACCAGGGGAAGAATGTATCTTCTGAATGGTGGTTTTAGCTCCCTGTAAATTTTTGCACTCAGGACGAAGCCCTAGTTGCCCTATCTTTGTTATAACTGTGACAAAATAGCATTTTGCATGGAGGATGAGTGTATGAGTAGAATTTGTTGGAGATATTCTTTCATATTGTGGTTCCTTTTTGGTTATCTGTCATCTGAGTAGCAGATGATAGATATTTGATGACATTTATACAAGTAGTAGGTGGCACAGCCAGGAGTGGGACCCAGGTTTCCTGCCTCCAAGATCGGGGTCAACAAGCTTTGTTGTTTCAGGGGAAAATTGGGATCAGTTTGTTATCCCATAATTAGAAAGGCCAGACAACTATATCACCGAGTCATAGAATGGCTTCAGTCAACAGATACTAAGCTTTATAAGAAGTTGAGAGGTCATATCATCCTGATTCCTTTCCAAGCTATGATTTCTATATATTTCAGAATCGGGCCCCAGAACAATAATAATCTCAGAATCAAGGGTAATAAAGGCAAATCTGACTTCCTACCGGAGTCATTTGCCTTATAGCTCTTAAGAGAAAGCATAAGAAATGTAATACGTACTTTCCCCCTTCAACAATGTGGACCGCTAACCCATTGGGAGCACTGAGAAATTAAGTGTTCTTGCCCTTTAGACAACATGGCATAGTAGAATGCTGTTTCTGGGATTCAAGAAAACCTGAGTTGGAATCCTGAAACTAGATTCATACTAGTGGTATGAATCTGGACAGCTAACAGCCCTTCTGAGACTCAGTTTCCTTCTCTCTAAAAACAGGCGATAATAGCACCTACCTCAAGGGGGTGCTTTGAGGTTCAAATGAAATCATGAATGTAAAGGGCTAAGCAAAGATCAGCTAGTTTCAGAGGTAGTATAGGTAGTTCCGTGTGTGTGCGCGCGCATGTGTGTTTCCATGAAGTGGAGCCCTTGCAAATCAATTTGCAGACTTTGCTATTGCAACACCTCTGCTGGTTTGCCTTCTGTTAGAACTGAAAAATGCCTTGGAATACAGTTCTGTCTGGCCCCCAGGAAATGGGAGGTGGGGGTGGGTGGGAGTCAGTCCACTTGGTTTTTAAATAAGTGCCTTGGCCTCTGAATCTCCCCTCTTTTGGAAGCCTACTTCCAAATGTTTTTACTCCCTGTTTACTCGTTACTCTAAAATCCTGGTGAGATCTGTTAACGGAAGCTTGCTGTCAAATAGCTATTGTGCATTGTTCAGAGTGTGTCTGTGAAGCTGCTCCCTCTCCTGAGGTGCTGGACAGAGTTGTTAGATGAGGAGCTCTTTCCTATGCCCGATGGCCCATTCTGACAAGGCCACTTGGAAAGCCCCAAACAGCGACTGAACAAGAAGTTCTTCATTTGAACTCTATAATCCAGCTCCAGTCAAATCATGAAAACGAACTATATACTGCTATGCTGTATGAGCTGATCTCCTAGCACTTCAGCCCTAGTGAGATGGGGAGGGGGGGGATAAAACACTAACTCTAAAGTCAGTCTTTGTCACTGTCTGTGAGACCCTTGGTTAGTCATATCATCCATCAACTCCCTGGGACTCCATTTCCTCTTTTGTAAAAAGAGGGTATTAAACTAGATGGCCTTTGAGGTCCCTTCCGGCCCTTGATGTGGAATCCCATAAAAGTAGGACCTGGTAGCTTACTTCAGGCAATTTACAGGGGAGAAGTTGCTGGGTACTTTGTGAGAGTTAGAGGGAAGGAAGTGAAGGGCTTTTCTCTCTAAGTCACGGAAGTGTCAACTAACTGAGCGATGGGCGTATTAGTCCTCGGGGCCTCTGGGTATGGTCTGCTGCATCCTTGCCTTGGATAAATCAAGCCCTGTTGCAGAAATCTGGGTAAACAAACCTGGGTGTAGTTTAACCCGAGTCCACAGATGTGTTGCATGTGAGAATTGCAGTTTAACCCGAGTAAACACGTACCTGTATGTGTGAACTTTCATTCGACCTGAGCAAATAAGCTTTTGTGTTTGACCTGGTGAGTAGGACTGGGGACGAGTAAACTGTCGTGACCTACCATGTATACTTT
This sequence comes from Sarcophilus harrisii, assembly GCF_902635505.1. NCBI lineage: Eukaryota > Metazoa > Chordata > Mammalia > Dasyuromorphia > Dasyuridae > Sarcophilus > Sarcophilus harrisii. The sequence goes on along the minus strand of NC_045432.1, from coordinate 57,473,967 downwards.
GTGAATGTTAGTTCAAACTTTAACTTGACCTCACCACTAGTTTGGACCTTATTTTGATCTCGGAGGGATCCCGCCCCTGCCCCTTTGAACTCTTATCTCAGCCTGCCATGGCCCAGGGTAAGCAAACTTCCATCATCCCCCTTGGGATCACGGCTGATCAAGCAAAGAGGGGATGAGGGGTACAGTGAGGGAGCTTTCAAACCCAATTTGAACATGTGTGCCAGGTGTCTTTCATACCGGAGGTGCTATTACCGGCAGCCAGCAGAAATTTGACAGGTGCGATGTATGGATCCTAGTTTTGGAGCTGGAAAGGACCATAAAGGCTTTCTAACTTCCCCAACTCCTTTCCTAGAGGTGTTGAAAGACCCCATAAACCCCGTGTATCCTGGGTGTTGTTCTGGCTGCTGCTCATGGCGGTCTATGAAACAATCACTAGCTCTCATGCCAAGAAGTCCTGGCAATCTGATCTGAACTTGATGGGATCCAAAGGGCTATTCTGAGAAAACTATCCACCCACCATTGCAAGTCATTGAACAGCAGGCCAGAGACCAGAGCAAGGGATGGGGGTGGCCTCTGCACGCCCATGTCCTTGACCCTACATTCTCTGGGCCTGAGGTGGGTTGGGATAGTAAACATGAGAAGCTCTGCTCTCAAAGCTGTCAAATCAAATCACAAATGTGTAGTAAGTGCTTAATGTGTGCCAGCCAGCCAATGCCAGCCACTGGCCTAGGCACTGGGAATGAAAAGAAAGGCAAAAGCACAGCCCCTAAATCCTGTAACGGGACAGACACTGATCTCTTTGGAAGAGGGAAGGTACTAGCAACTGGGGGAAGAGGGACGGTCGGGAAAGGTTTCACACATCTTTGAAGGGAGATGGACATTTCAAGCTTGTGGTAACAGAAAGAGAGGCAGAGGATTCATTCAGATCCTACATCTGATGCTTCCGTTGGCCAATCATCTCATCTTCTTGGGATGTAAAATGAAGTAGTTGGACAAGATGGCCTCCGAGGTCCTTTCAGTTCTCAAGCTATCGTCCTAGGAGAAAGTGGGGAGGGAAAGTGTTCCCAGCAAAGAGGACAGTCAGCGCAAAAACATGGAGATGAGAGAAGGAGCATTGAGTGAGTAACACCAAGTAGGCTAGTATGGTCAATCCATTGAGGAGAATAGTGTACTATAAAGCTGCAAAGGTTGGACTGGGCCATATTTTGAAGAGCTTTAAGCCAAAAGGAGGAGGTAATAATTGCCAGTAAAGGCAATGGGAAGCAACTAGAGTTTCGAATGGGCCAGTGAATCAGACGTGTGATTTTGGAGGGGAAAAGAGATTGGAGTAGGGAGAGGCCAGGAGACCAATTGGGGGGTCTATCGTAATAGTCTCATTTCGAGATGATAAGGGCCCGAACTAGGGCGATCGTTTTTGTTAGTAGGGAAACGGACAAGATGAAAGAGATGTCAGCCATCCACCGTTTGTTAAGAGTTTACTTCAGGCCAGGTGAAGTAGAGAATACAACACTTGTCCTCAAGGAACTGACGTTTTAATACTGCTGAGATGGCAGCCGCAAGATTGTACATTGAATATTTGGGTGAGTGTGAGAGAGAATTCAAAGATGACACTGAGATTGGAAGTCTGAGTGACTAGGAGGATGATGTAGAAGGGAAGTCTGGAAGAAGGGGCAAGGGGATTGAATAAATAGCATGTGCGTTGTCTTTAGGAAGGTGAAATCCACAAATCCCAAGTCAAGTCAGCAAGCATGTATTGAGTGCCTACTGTGTACCAGACACTGTGCTAAGCACTGGGAACATAGAGAAAGACAAAAACAGTCTCTGCTTACAGTTTGATGGGGAGACAATGTGCAAATAATTATATGTAAAAAAAGATAAATAAGGGGGTAAATGAGAGATGATCAACAGAAGGGGACTGGATCAGGAAAAGTTTCTTGGAGGAAGTAAAAATTTTGTTGGGACTTGAAGGAAGCCAAGAAGAGGAGAGGAGGAGGCAGAGAATTCCAGGCAGAGGAGACAGCCAGTGAAAATGCTCCGAGTCCAGAGCTGGATTACCTTAGAAGGCAAAGGAAGACTGGAAAGGTAGCAGAGGCTGTTATGATGGACTTTAAAAGCCGATGAGAAGATTTTGTGTTTGCTCTTGGAGTGACCTGGAAGCCACCAAAGTTTACTGAATGGGGGCGGGGGCGGGGAGTAACACGGTGGGACCTGCACTTTGGGGAAATCGGTTGACTCGATGAGTGAAGGGACTACAGAAAGGAGAGGGAAGTCAGCCAGCAAGCTGTTGCAATAGTCTAGGCATGAGCCTATGGAGAGCCTGCACCAGGGTGGGGGCAGTGTCAAGAGGAGAGAATCTAGAATCGATGTGATTTGCAACAGATTGGATCGAGGGAATGGGGTGAGAAAGAGTGGAGACTAGAGGATGATACCTAGGTTGTAAGCCTGAGCCATAGGGAATGACGGTCACAGGGAAGGTAGGGAGGGCGGGGTTTAGAGGACTGCTGATCACTACAGGAGATGTGGCAACCCCCAAAAACCTTTTGGGGCTGCATTGAGAGGACCATAGCTCCAAGAACGGGGAGGTGATGGCAAGCCCCACGGGTGTCTGCCCTCTTAGATCATACCCAGAGTACTGTGCCCATTCTAAAAGGTGATGCAGGGTGTCTCTTATTAGTTTATTAAAGCTCAGGCTCACACAAAGCCTTCTGGGATATCCTGTATTTCTGGGCACTCACTGAATTTGCCTATGCTTCCAAATCTCTCAGGATTAAAGGTACACTCCTGCTCACAAACAGCCCTTTCCCCTTTACTTAGCTCTCTGAGCCTCCCAGCAAGCCTGAGAGTTAGAACATCAATTAGCAGAGCATGAAATCCTGGGGAAAGCACAGGAGTTGGAGTCAGAGAACCTGGTTCTGACTCCTGCAGTACCTTGAACAAGTCACTTCCTTTTCCTCAAACTTTGAAGAAACCTTCATTGATTAAAAACGGGGTGGGGGTGTTGATTTTTAAGGTTCATCCCAGCCTCAAAACTTCATGGAATTGGATTATGGATGAGGAAATGGAAGTAGGAAGCCAAGTTTTCGTGACAAGTGACTGGGACTGGAAGTCAGCTATGTGATTCAGCGGAATGAACATCTAAAGTGATCTTCTCGAAAGGCAAGAGACATTGACCCAACCATCATTCAGAAAGTTTCCTTGGAGAAGGGCCCAGGTATTATTTATCGAGCCCAGTGCCCTGACCACAGCTGGGGCTTGCTAAATGTGGGCGGCAGCGGACACAAGGAGACGGAAAGAGGATGCCTTTAAACCAAAGGACAGGCACTGATTCGGGAAAACAAGGGCAAGGGCCAAGGAGGGGGTGGGAATGCTGAAGCCAATGAAGGAAGAGCGTCGAGAAATCCCCCAGTTCCCCAATGACTAACACAAAGTCCCCTCATTTTGTCAGAGAAGGAAACTGAGGCTCAGAGAGGGGAAGTCGTACAGTTAGGAAGTGACAGTCAGGATTTGATTCCAGGTCCTCTGACACTGGGAGTGCTGCTGCTCCAACATTAACTTTTCCACCGAGGGACCAGAATTAGGTTGGGAGCCCCGAGCCATGGCCGTTTTTTCTCTGTAACTGATTCTCCAACTTCAGGGCAGTCGCTGGTGCTCTAGTGACATGTCTGGAGTGGCTTCTCCTCTCCGGGATAGTTTCCTCCCCAGCAAATCTCGGCGTTGGGATGGATCCAGTTCCAAATCTATGAGCCCCTCGGCATATGAAGGGAGATCTCCTTATTGTTCGGTGGCATCTGACTGTGAGCCCACTGGGGGGTCTCCCGACAAAGCTACTGGAGCGAAAGCTCATCAGACACATGAGAAAATGAAGCCAACAGGGGGAAGTCACTCAACTAGTGCCTGAGGCTGAGTCGGAGCCCGGATGTCCCTGACCCCAGACCCGGCCCGCTCTCCACTGCAGGGCCACCTAGCCGCCCCTCACTATTCTCTAGAAACTTTTAAGAAGCCTCTCCTGTCCAAAGGTTTGGAAGCCACCTTTTGGTTCCTGTATGGGTGGATTGGGGGGTGGGGGGGGGGAGGGCAGGTCATCTCTATGAGTTTAAGGATGGGGAACAGGGGAAACTGCCGAAGTCACCGAACTAAAGACGATGACATTAGCGTTGGAGAAAATCACCCCAAGGAAGCCGGCCTCCGACTGCCTATAATCGCCCACTAGTCCTGTCACTCTTAGTCTTAGAGAGGTGCCCGAGGCCAGCATTTCTGTCCGGGGGCCACACACAGAGAAAAGGATGTGGCAGAAGAGTTGACCCCAGACTCCGAGGCCAGCCTCGCTGCCTCTGTACTTGAACAAATATCACGCCAGACCTCTATCGTTTCTGGCGTGCTCGCCACTTTGCAAAGCACTTCCTTCACAACCCCCAGGAACTGGGGAGTCGTGGCAGAAAAGAGTGGTCTGGAGACACGAGCTTCCCACAAGCATGCCCACGCGGGGCTCTGGTCAGTATTCGGAGGGGGCGGGGGGGGTGCCAAGTGAAGCTCTCGGATTCTGGCCTTCCGGAGAGCGCCGAGGGGCTGCCGGGCAGACGGCCACCCGCCCCTCGGCGGCCGTCTCCGCTCCAGTGGGCTAGGGGAACTGGAGCACTCGTTAGCGTGGCGGCCTCTCGGGGCCGATAGGAAACGAATGGCCAGCGTCCTGGGCTGGACCCAAGGGATCTCTCAGGCTCTGGCCATCCTCTCCCTCACTCTCCATCCCACCCCTTCGGGACTTCAGTCGGCCGAGCCGAAGGCTTGTTCTAGGGGACTTTCAGCCCACCTGCTCCCCCCCCCCCCATTCTCCAAGGACACCGGCCCAGCGGATTGTGGGTGGAAAAGTGGCTGCCGGGCAGGTGGCAGGAGGTAAGCCGGCTTTCCTCTTTTGCCCGAGCCCGGCCACGTCTTCAGGAAAGAATTGTCTTGGAGCCGAAATTCGTTTTGCAACGTGAGTCTACTACTGTCTTTAGAACCCTCTCCCCTCTCCCCTGTCTTCGCCATCAGCTTTTCTGGGTGGGGGTGGGGGTGGCGGGAGGGACTTGTGTCCAACCTCGCTCAGTGTCCCCGAGTGCCGGCCTCCGGGAGCCCCCAGCAGCTCTCTGGCCTCCGCGAGCCAGCGGCTCCGCTCCACCCCAAATGCAGCAGGAAAGGAAGTCCCGGACCCTCAAATAGTAGCAGTGACCTCGCAAACCAAGTCTCCTCCCGCCAAGCGGAGGGGCCAATAAGTAATTTTCCGAGAAATTCCAGCAGCGTGGGACAATTTAGAGAGCTGTCAACTCTCCGAGGATTCTGGGCTGGAGATCCGGGGCCTGCGAGGTCAGCTAAGTCCAAGTCGATCTTTTTAAAGCGGAGGAAACTGGCCTGAGACTAACCTTTAAAGCACCCTGTTAAGAGCTAGTCATTGTCACTCGTTAGGGAGTTTGAGGGGAGCCGATGCAGGTGGGAGCAGCTCCAGCTCCTCCGAGGTCAGACCCAAAGGGAAGCCAGGTCCCAACCCCAGCCCCCGGGGCTCTGCCCCCCCCCCCCCACCTCTCCTGCTTTTCTTTTCCAATAGGGTCCCAGCCGGAGTCATACGGACTTCCAAGCTGGTTCCCATTTCGCCTGCGGGAACTGGTGGGATTTGTGTTTTCCAGGAAAACAAAAAACAAACAAAAAAAAAAAAACAGGCACAAAGCAGAAAGCCGAGGCTTGTGTGTGTGTGTGTGATTTTTTTATCCCTCTAGAACAACTCTGGAGGGTTTATAGTTTCTGGAGGCCAGGGCTTGGGAAGGCGGACAACCGTGATGTTCTCACGGGAGCTCCTTGGGCCCCCTTGGGTGCTCAAAAGCCTTTCCTGCACGTCCTGGAGGGGAGGGACTCGAATCGCCAGACGCGGCTGGAGAAGCAAGACCCCGGCTTAGTGCGGCCTAATTGGCAGAAAGCGTCAGCAATTTGTGCAGCGGCCCAACTAGATATCCTGTAAGAGATACGGGATCTGCCTTTCTCCTTAACTCAAGCCATCTGCCCGGAGACCGACGGGAGCCCTCCTCCCTTCCCGAACAGGTCAGGGCCTGTATACGGAAGGACTGCCCCCCTTCCCCCCCCCCCAGATTCTGCTTTGAGGGGAGGGGGCATCCCAGCGCGCCCCCAGCCTCCATTGAGGCGATCTAGCCCAGAGTTAGCCCCGGGCTTCGGAGAGAGTGAAAAGTGTGTTTCTAACGATCGATAAGCTAGAGAAAACTGAACGTTTGACAGAAATCTTGTGTTGATTCTGGGCAAGCCCGGTCCCTCTCTACGGACTTCAGTTTTCCTCCTCTGTTCGATGGGAAAAGAAATCCTGGCGCGGCATCGTGGTGGGAGAAGCACCTCTTAAACCTTAAAGATCGAGGAAGTGGTTGAGCGTAGAAATCGTGTGTGTGTGTGTGGGGGGGGGGGGGGGGGGGGGGGGGGGGGGGGGGGGGGGGGGGGGGGGGGGGGGGGGGGGGGGGGGGGGGGGAAGGCGGAGGAGGGAGTGGATAAAAAAGCAAACTTGGAAGTCAAAAAGACCTGGCCCAGGGCTAAGCACCTTGCCGCTGGCCAGATCACTTAACATATCTTAACAAATCTCTGAGATTGAAAGTTAGGGACTAGTTGGTTGCTGATCCGCCCGGACTTGGAGTCTTCAGCAGAGTTCCTTACAGAAGCCAAATCCCAAGTCTGCACCAAAAGAAAAAATTCATCATCATAGTAACACGATGGTCTCCTAAGATTTCTAGAAACAAGGGATAATTCCTGGAGTTGAAAATCCCACAGGCTACAAAATAAGTCCTTAACATTTCTCTGTCGTCTAAAGGGACTCCCGGTCCCCTTTTCTCGAAGGGAAAACGGGAAAGACCCCTTCCCCTCGGAATCTTAACTTGGCTTCACGTTGTATTTTTACCTCAAGTCAATAGCCCTTTGGAAGGGAACGCATAAAAGGGATCTTTCAGCGAGGAGGAGGAGAGACAGAGGAAAAGAGAGAAGGAAACAGAAAGGGAGAGGGGGGAGGGGAGGACCGAGATGAGAACGAGAGAAAAAGAGGGTGAGAAAGAGAAAACAAAAGCTAGAGAAAGAGTGACAGTTTTCCTTTAAGAAAGGAAAGAGAAGATGGAAAGAGAAGCAGGAGGCTGAATGCTCTGGAGCCCCTTGCAGGAGCCGAGTGCTGAGCCACGAAGACAAAAATCTGTTTCTGTTCCTCGTTTCATGTCGGGAAATGTGTTTCCTGTTGTAATTGGGGCCGTTCACTTTTGGTGATATTTAAGACTTCGCAGAATAAGCAGGCTGGATGTTTGGTTAACCGTGAAGGAAATGGTTCTTGATCAGACAGGCAATTACCGCCCTCCGCCCCAAATCTGATCACTTCCCAAGGAAAACAAAGGCATTTGTAGCTAGTTTTCCTACTTCAGTAATGCGCGGGGCAATTATTTATGAATGAATGGGGGTTTCTGTGCCTGGAGGGGAGGGAGAGAAAGATGCACAACCCGCTGGGGATGGGAGAGCAAGCTAGTTCAAGCAGTGCAGAGAAAGTGCGTGTGGAAGAGTGACTTACGTACTGGGACCCAAGGCTTTCTCGGGGAAGTTTTTGGAAGGATTCCCGCCCCCCACTCGGAAGGGGCAACTTGAAGTGAGAGGAGGGAGAAAGAGAATCTACAGTAGTAAATCGGTTGGAGAGGGGCTCTTGGGGATCAGAGGTCAACCCCCTCATTTTACAAAAGGGGAAACTGAGACCGGAGCGGGAAAATTCTTGCCCAAAGTCACGCAAGGCAGTACGTGGTATAGTCAGAACCCGGGGCCAAATCCATGTCTCTCCCTCTTCTTCTCCCCCCTACTTCGGTTTTTCAAAGATTAGATAGAGAGCCTCCAGGGGCAGGCTACACCCCGTCCTAGTCCAGAGTCGGTTAAACTGAAGAGTGGAACAAGGTCGGGGACGAGCGGGCCTTTGTAGCAGGCGCCTGAAGGAGCAAAGGGTGGGCCCGCATCCCAGAGTCCTCCCCAGGCCACCTCAGACCCGCCCCGGGCGTCGACGTGTTCCGGGGAGCACGGAGAGCCTCGGCCCAGTGGGCCTGGAGGAAAGACAGGCCGTCCCTGCAGGGGGTGGGACTGGCCTGTGCCGCAGCCGCCTCCAGGCTGGCGGCTTCCTCCGCAGCGTCCGCCGCCGCCGCCGTCCCCGCTGCCGCTTCCCCTCCTCTGAAGTTGCCCCAGGCTCAGGGCTCCGCTCCTCCGTTTCTGGTTGGGCCGGGCCGAAGCCTTCCCCGCGCACGCGTGTCCCTCTCCTCACCCGGCCGGCTCGGCTTCTCTCAGTCCCCTGCTGCAGGCCTCCGGGGCTTGCGGCGCCTTGACCATTTCCCTTCTGGTCCCGAGGCCTACCTGCCACCTCCCCGCTTCCCGGGCCTATGGAGGCCGGGCCCCGGAAACTTCCCCGGGCGGCCGCAGCCGCCCCCACGCGCCCCTCGGCGTCCGGGGCCTGGGCCGGGGCAAAGGCCGAGGCCCGCCGGGCCTGCTGAGCTTCTCCGATCCGCCCGCAGGCCTGGCCCTGGGAGGGCTCCCCCCGCCCGGACCAGCCCCGGGGGGCCTCGAGGGGAAAACTGAGGCGCCGGGGAGGAGCCCCACGTGACTCGACTAAGCTAGTAAATTGGCCGAGCCGGGATTGTAGCGCCTGTGGAGCCTGGGAGGGCCCAGGACTCGGGGCCGAAGGCCGAGTTCCTCGAGGCAGGGCCGGCCTGGGGCGGGGGGAGGGGAAGCAGATAAGTCTCCTCGGCCGCTGGGCGCGGGGCGGTATGGGAGAGGAGGCGACCTAAACACGTCGTCGAACCTCCCGCGCGGGCCTCTTTGGGGTTCGCCGCGCTTCGTTCTTCCCGCGCCCCCGAGTTGCAGCGGAGGAGCCTCCCTCCCTCCGCTCCCCATCCGGGCTCCCCGGCGCTCGGTGCTCTGGGCCTTTTCTTTGGCCCTTTGGGCAGTCCCGTCCCCCCTCCCCCCGCACTCAGCGACACCCCGTGTCGTGCACACTCGCTGCTCCCCTCGTCTCGGCACAACAGCGATGCCTCGGGTGCTTTGTAAGTATTTTAGGTCGTTTTTCTCCATACCTCGCGTTCAAAGGAAATGAAAAGCCCCCAGAGAAACGCCGAGAAGAGTTTGAAGCGAGGGCTTATTTCTCCTCGATTTGAATGGAACTCACGAGTCCCAGTTATTGTAGCAGTTAGCATCGACAGAGCGCCTTAAAGTTTGTAAAGCACTTAACTCGCAGTAGCATCTCAGAAGAGAATCAACAAGCTTATCAGACCCTTTCTTCCTCGCCCAGTGGTCTTCTAATCGTGGCCATTCTAAGCCCTAGTTTCTAAGGGGGCAAAGTGGCCCGGTCGGCCTCGTGTACGTAGCCTATCAACCCCCGAGGGGCCGACAGAAGTAGTGGCTTGGCGATTTGAACAAGAATAACCTTTATGGAGCATCTGCAGGTTTGCAAAGAGCTTTCCGCGTTCTCATTTGTTTACAAACTATGAGCACGTTATTGGATCGGGAGAGGTATTTCTATTTTAGATCTGCTGACTCAATGGGCATGCTGGTGTCCTCTCCGCCTGGGAAGAGATTGTTTGGAAACGACCAGAAAGATCTCACTTCACGAGTTAGTGAAGGCGTTTTAACCTAAAGGGCCTCACGGAATAAAATTCATGGGCTAGTGAAAATGAAGGACCTGTAGGGTAGGAAGTAGGAAATGGAAATGGACTTGGGGACTGCATTAGTTCCCCGTAACAACCCCTCCCCCTTTTATTTTTTCCACTTGGAAAGATCCCATGGTCTCCGAATATTTCTTTCCTTTAATTAAAACCTTTATATTTCTTTTAAAAATTCAATTTATTATCCGCTATACCATCTCGGCCCACTAAAATGTTCAAGAGTCCATTTTTAAGTGCAAACAGTCCCAGGGACGTAATTCTATATTCCAGATTACTCGATTTGTTTTTATATTGGAATGCCGGGTCTATATTGATGAAAAACACTGTGTGGAAAAATGGCAGATCTGGTGTTTGGGAGCCATCAACGCAACTGATTTAAATTGCCTTGCTGATCCAGTTGATTGGGCAGAGATCAGTCATGAAGACAGCTGGGAAGAAAAAGGAAAGGCCTTGACCAAGAGCCAGTTAACTTAGGCTATTAAAAGATGCAGACGCATGTAGACACAGACTTTATAATAACCCACAGTGTGGCCATAGGATTTGGGAACTGGGCAGGAGGAGAGGAGCTTTCTTGTGACTGATTTAAATGCTTTTTATATAAAATAGGCTTAAATCCTTGTGAATATTTTAGACATCTGGACACCAAAAGAGGTGGCCTTCCTTCAGAGCATTTAGTCCAGAAAGTATCAGGACTCCTTACTCCTAAGATCAACTTAGGGGGATAGTTGATAGTCATGTTAAAAATCTGACTGCTCTAAATCATACTTGCTACTTTTCTTGGTTTTATATCTTTCTTTGACTCGCCTATTTCCTGTTGTTCACTTTAATTGGTTTTATTAGTTTGATTTTATTTGCATAATTGGGTTCGGCATTGAAAACAAAGCCTGAAGGGTCTTTTCATGATCAAATCCTAATGTCATTCCTTCACCTATAGTTTCAAATCCAGAAGTTTAGGTTTTTTTCTTTTTCTTCCCTTTCTTTTTCTCTTCTGCTTTCTTCTTTTTCTTTCTCGTGTTTTCCTTTCTGCCTCCCTCCCTCTCTTTTTCTTCTTTCCTTACACCTCTCTGGTTGTCTCTCTGTCCGTGTCTGTCTGTGTCTCTGTCTGTGTGTCTGTCCATTTCTGTCTCTGTCTGTCTCTCTGTCTGCCTGTGTCTCTGTCTCTGCCTGTCTGTCTCTCTCCCTCTCTGCCTCTCTTTGTCTGCCTCTCTCTGTCTGCCTCGGTGTGTGTGTGTGTCTCTGTGTGTGTCTGTCTCTCTCTCTGTCTGCCCCCCTCCCCATCTGTCTCTCTCTCTCTCTGTCTCTGTCTCTGTCTGTCTCTGTCTCTCTCTCTCTCTGTCTCTCTCTCTCTGTCTCTCTGTCTCTGTCTCTCCCTCCTTTTCCTAGAAGAGCAATTAAAACACATAGGGAGCAAATGTGGCTGCAATTACTGCGGCATACGCTCACAATTTCCTAGTAAGGTGAACTTGAGGTTCCTTCCACTGCCGCATTCACAAGTGACTTTTTCTCTTCTTCTGGAGCCTGATAGAACCCAGCTGAGGGCATTAAGTATACACTTTTATCTCTGCTGGGATGACATATTAATAAAAGGTATGTCAAGTAATCCTTTATTTCCTTTTTTGCACCACATTTCTGAAACTTGGATGAGGATCAACCAAACTGTTTGAATTTCTTAGGGTGAAAAACGAAAAGGAAAACAAAATCATGATTGGGATGATATAATCAGGAACACTTTAGAAGTCAATGCCATTTTCTATGTTGGCCTAAACCATAGTAAACTATGTTGAATTAGGGGATTGGTGGGGGAGGGGAATTCCTCATTCTAGATTGACTTGGCTCATTACTAAACCTCATAACTTTTTTATGTCCCAAGAAATTAGCTCGTGCTCTGGTCAAGAGTTAGAAGAAATAATTTATAACAGCTTTAATTATGTTATTTTTAAATGGGATGCTGTACATTTTAGGGAAGAATTTCATCTTCATAGGTGATATGAAAATGCTGTTGATGTGTCTGTCAAAAGCAAGAATGACTCGCTTCAAACTGGCACTGAAAAGCAAAGCTAAGCAACGGAGTCTTCCTGGAAAGGATAAACCTTGCATTCAACACAAACCTGGCAGCTAGCTTTCGTGGAATGGTTCCGATGTACAAATCACCTGTATTCAATTTGGCAACTAATAGTGCTATCTATTAAATTTCTGTCTGCTTTATCCAGCCATTACTTTCTACAGGGCTACAGTTAGGAACTTGATATTAACACATTTGCAGTTAGCAAATGACCTGCCACAAGTCATTCCACATTGGAGCAGTTGTTTACAATAGAGATCCCACGTCCTTTGATTTAGGCCATCTTGTTCTTACTTTGAGCATTGTCATTAGAAAAAAAAAAAAAAAAAAGGAGGGGGGAGGGCAACATAGTTGCCCAGCAGAGACTTCATTAGGAAAAATTATTTTCTTCACATCTAGTTTTTATTAATATAAAACTCATTTCTGACATGTATCAAATTTTAACAACAGAAACTGGTTGAAATTCAAGTTCAACCTGTATTTAACCAGTATCTTCCAAAGTGGAATCCATCGTAATACACAACGAAAGCAGTATAGGGTCATAATTTTATGTGATTATGTCCTTCCTTTCCTTTTTCCCATGGCATCCCATCACAGATCATGAATTTTTTTTTCTTCAGCTTAGCATGTGAATGTTGTATAAACATGGGCAGAGAGGAATCTGTATTGTATTATTTGTAGTAATGAATTTTCTTGTAAGCAGATCAACAGAATATCATCACCAAGAGTTAGCAGTTGGTGCTTAGAAATATTTCCAGGATAATGACTTGGTTGTACTAGCCTTCTCTAAAGCACTGATTTCAAGGTTCATGTTTCTAGAACTTATCACAGTGCGTTTAGCCACTGAAGGGTCAAGGAAAAAAATGAGGTTCATGGAGCTGCTTTGCCTTGGCCATCATAAATGCAAAGATCCTGCCTTCCTGTCAATTTTATGTAAGCTTAGGGAAATTACTATCAATAGTCAAAATGTCTCTTCCTCCCATGGTTCTGCAGCCTGCTGTGTTCCAGCTGTCCACCTGGTATCTGATTCTGTGAGGAGGAAGGCACATTTCCTTTGAGTCAAAATACGACACTTTGACATACCCAGAGGAAAGGTATATATGGGGGGAGGGGGCGTGTGTGTGTGTGTGTGTGTATGCGTATGTCCGTGATAAATGACATCAGGACCAGAGCTGAAGTATTTGGAAACAGTGTGCCTCAGTTAAAAAAGACACAACATGAGCAAAATATGAATGAGTTGCTGATTTGTATCAATAGATTTCCGATACAAGCCTCTCTTAACCCTCCTACTGCCCCCCCAAAAAAAGGATTGACTTTATTTTCCAAATTAAATGACCATGTAGCTAAGACAGGAGTCTGTCAGTTCTGTTAAATGTTTATATTCTAAAATATCAATGTCTAAATAATCCATATACATATAAAGGTGCCTTACAAACCTAGTATTTTGGAGAGATTCAGTTCTGTGATTTTTTGAATCTAGAAATTAGTTAGGAAGAAAAACAGCATAATATGGTTGACAGAGGGTTGCCCTTGATATCAGGAAGACCAGGATTCAAATTCTGCCTCTGACTAGGAAAAAAAATTTCCACCCAACAAGTTAATTCCACTAAGATGAAATCTTAGGTGCAGGCCAAAATCCAAAATGTAATAGGGAACAAAAGTTACTGTAGCAAGTACCTTCTTGTTGTCTAAGAGTTCATCCAAATGAATTAAGAACATGTACCAGTATCGATCAAAGAAGATACTGTTATACAGTGTACTGTTAGGTTTTAGGAGACAATGTAACACGTATTCTTGAGGTAATTCATAATTTATCTTTTTTTATCTTTATTTTAATTTATCTTTTGTATCCCTTTTCCCAACCCAGTGCATTATGCCCATGATGAATGTTTATTGAATTGAATATTAAATGTTTATTCATAATTGATCAAATATATTTTTTAAAGAATTCAGTTCATTGTCATTTTTCTTGCTGAATTTTTTGTCAGCTACATTTCCCCTTTTCCTTTTTAGAGAGTTGTTCTTAATTTAAAAAAAGGAAGAGGAGGAAAACCCCCAGTTTTAAAAAAATGACAAATATGTCACAAAAGTCTGATATTATCTGCAATCTTCCATATCCATAGTTCCTCATCACCTTTGCAATGAAGGAATCAGGAGCTGCCTTCTCCTTCTCTTCTCTTTCAGAGTCGAGCTTGGCCATTATAATTGTATTGTTTTCTTTGATCATTTATGTTGTTGTCGTCATTGTTTATATTGTTTTCTTGTATCAATGTTTGCTTTACTTTTCGTAAAGTTTGTAAATTGTCCCGTGCTGTACTAATCTTATTCATCTTTTGTTGCAGTACAGTAATCTTACATTTCATTCATGTATTACAATTTGTTTATCCATTTCCCAGTTGATGGGGCATCTGCTTGGCTTCTAATTCTTTGCTGCCACAAAAAATGCTGCTATAAACATTTTCATTTCTGTGAAGCTTTACTGTTGTCATTGATTATGTTGGCAAATATGGCTGGGAGTGTGATCTCTGGTTCAAGCGTATGGATATTTCAGGCACTTTTCTTTGCATTTTTATTCAGTTCTATAAATATTTATTAATTGTCTGCTGCAACGTTTAGATAACTGGAGGGGCCTTGCCCTTATGAAGCTTACAGTCTAATAGGTGAAAGATTCAATTTGAATTTACAAGAAATCATAGTGTATTGCACGAACACTTTTCAGAGCTGTCATGCATCAACACATACTTAGTCCTTTTGCCAAAGATACTTTGTGTGCATATAGATAAAATTTTATTTATTAACAAATTAAACAATTTAAATCATTTTTGGATAAACCTTTTGAGTCACAGTCTCAAAGATTAAGTAAACACAGGCAGAAAGCATCTAGTAGCTTATTCTGATTCTTGTGAGATTGTTTTCCACCATGATCTCAAATGTCATGTCCCAAAGCACAGCTTTAATTTCATTCCCCAGTTTATTTTTCCCATAATGAACTTTTATGAACCTCTGGTCTCATATTTATGTATAATATAAGTACGGAACTGGAGCTCCTAAAAAAAAAAAACAACCCCCCCCAAACCAAGATTCAATCTGGAATGAACTCTGCCCTGAAAAGCTGGTGGAGACCATGTGCTAATGTGCATAAAATGAAAACAGAGTTTGGCGCATTTCTCATCTTTCCTTCATGTTTAGGTTATTCCTTATCGGTGTGCCCCATCATCGAGGCAATCTTTTCATTGCCCATTTTCCAAACCTGCTCTTGGAAAGCATTTTTTTTTCTGAACTCATGAGGGTGCTGCGCATCCTTGGCAACATGAATACTGACATCAGACTGGTACTTTGTGGGGCCATTTACGAGTGCTTTTCCTGCTTTGTCATGTGTGTCATTTTTTTTTTCAAAAAAGAAAATTTGTTACTGATGAGTTCTTTCCTTTCACATCTTTTTGAGATTTATAAGTCAGGAGAAATCCCAAATTGGACTCCTGTGTCTTGACAAATCACGTCTACTTAACTGTTGTTGTAGAAAATATTATGTTTCCTTGAGGAATTTGTGTTGGCCCCTTTTTGAAAGTGTATTGTCTTAGAGAGTTGCTTAGCTTGGGCTACTTAAACTTTTTTCACTCGTGACCCCTTTTTGCCTGAGAAATTTTTATGTGACCCCAGGTATGTAAAGTAGGCTTACAGATTAAACATTTACAGGTAATAAATCATAATGGCATGACCCCTACATTCAGTTCTGAGAATTCATGTAGGGTTGCAAACCACAGTTTAAGAAGCTGATGCCTAGAGCAGAGTTGCCAAACACTTATCTCTCAACGTGGCTCTACAAATGTGAACTGCTGTTATTATTATAGTCTAAATAAAAAATCTTAAGAGTACTATACAAATAAAATACATGCTAACGATAGCATGTATTTTATTTGTATAGTACTCTTATGATTTCCAAAACCCTTACCTTACAACGTTTTCTTTGATCCCCCCAGTAGCTCTGTAATGTACAAGGATTATTATAATCCCCATGTCCCAGACAAGAAAATTGAAGCTGAGAGGTTGTGATTTCTTCCTTCTTTCACTTTTTGTTTTCCCAGGTTGTACCCTGAGTCTGAAAATACTCCCCTCCACATCATTGTTGAAATCCCATTCTTTCTGAGGCTCAGTTTAGTTGCCACCTTCCAGATGAATCACAGAGTCACTGATTTAGGGAAGGATCACCAAGGCATAGGTCATAGGTCACCAGGGCAGGTTGACCAAGACTTACTTTGTCCCAAAGAACTGACATTTAGAGGGTGCTGACATGGCTTGCAGTCCTTGGGTAGTGGATAGACAGCTGAGTCTAGCACTTGGTTGGCCAGAATTTGCTCAGGCATGTATGATCTCACTGATATGGGTATTCCCTGCAGTGGTACAGATCACGGCCCATCTCTGTGTCTCCATCTTGTGTGATCCTTGTCCACATCTTCCTGTGAATTTTCCCCATTGTGGGCCATCGGAGGGTTCAAGTTCTTTTAGCAGGGATACCGATATGTTGTCCGTAACTTAGCCTTGGTTTTTGCCATGTAACAGGTCTGCTCGTTATACATTTCTTCGATAACTTTCTTTACATTGCTCCAGTGTAAATTCATTGTTTGTAATACGTTATAATTGACTGACATCCACATGTGTATCTCCATTGACCTTTGGCTGGTTCTTGATTTCAGTTCTTTGAAGACCGTTGTGTTTCATGATTTGGAGCCATCCAACAGGACTGGAAGAATGTTGGTATTTAAAAGTTGAGTTTTTGTTTCAGGAAGAAACTTGGATTCATTCATAGAACTTCATAGTTTTCCAAAGGTGATCCAGGCTCCTCTTCCTCTGATCAATTATGGACCCAGCTCATTGTCCAATGGCAGTCCATGATAGATGTGTGGTATCATGTATACATGCATACTTTTATGTGTGTATATATAAGCACACACAGAAATGAAAGTGTTCTATAGGTTGTCTCTTTAGCAATTTACCATATATGGAGTAGGAGGTATTCTTCATCCCCACTGGGTTTTTCCCATTTGAGTAGTTAGATCACAAATTTTCAGGCAATTCTCCTTTAGGAGGCTTTCCATTGATTTGTTGTTGTTGTTGTTGTTGTTGTTGAGGCAATCGGGGTTAAGTGACTTGCCCAGGGTCACACAGCTAGGAAGTGTTAAGATCAGATTTGAACTCAGGTCCTCCTGACTTTAGGACTGGTGCTCTATCCACTGTGCCAACCTAGCTGCCTTCCATAGATTCTTGATATAGTTAGCACAGTGCCATCCATAAGCAAATGCACATCTTGAGGACTTTCTGCTATGTTTCCCCTTATTAGTGTGCAGGCTACTTGAGGACAGCAACTGTGACTTTGTATCTGCTTCTCCAGCACTGAACCTAGCACTTTGTACATATTATGTGCTTGATAAATATTTGTTAAATCTCATTTACTAAAATATTTGGTAGATATAGTATTGCACTATTCCCTTGGACTCTTTTGATCTCCTGACTTTCTGCTGATCTGCCTCCCTTCCCTCAGTAGTGACCATCATTGTCTATCCTTGGTTTCTTGAAGCAGTGTTGCTGAAGAAGGTACCATAATCTGCTGAGAGGTTATGTTCTCTCCCTCACCTGTAGGTTGGCTGCTGCTCCTCCTTGGTTGTCCTGTTCTTTCCCTCTCTTTCTGCCTCAGATCCCACAGTCTCCTTTTCTTCTCCCAGTCGTTTCCCTGACCCTGATAACATGTGAGATCTTTCATCCTTCCTATTCTTTGCACTATACTTCCTTTCCGGAATTAATACTTGAGTTTTATTGGGGGAGTGGAAACAGCACTGGATTGGAATCTCAATTCTGCAACTTACTTGCTTTGTGACCCAGGGTGAGTCACTTCTCAGAACCTCAGCTGTCTCATCTACAAAAGAAAGGTAAGAATAGCTTTTATTCCCACCATGAGTTTGTGAAGAAAGAGCATCATGTGCTTAAAGAGCTATGGGAATTTGTATTATCTTTGCTTTCCCTAAGGGACCTTGCTCATATGGTTAGTACCTTTCCCTCCAGCTTTTTCTATCTTCCATTCTACTTTCTTTCTCTCCAGCCTTTTACACACACACACACACACACACACACACACGCATGCGCGCACGTACACATGCACACAACTCTCTGACAATGTTGGCTTGGGTGAGATCTTTGGCTTAGAATTGATGATATTCCCTTAAGAAGGGATGAAACTCATCACCTGGGTAGTACTTGGCCCATTGAGACCTCTTTAAGGAAGCTTGATAAGCCAGGTTTAGAGTAACTAGCCTTTACTCAGAACCAGAGCTGGATTTTAAAAGAGGCTGTAAACAGATGCAGAAAAGAGAAGGGATGTACCCAGATTCTTGGACTCAGCCCCCTAGAAGAGAACCCTCCAGGAAGCTCTGCCAGGGGATGTTGTGGCACCACAATCGGTAGCAGCAAAGCTATTAGGTACCCTTAGACCAAGCAGGGGCTATAGGCTCTCAGGCTACCGGCAACAGGAGTGGTAGTGTGGCTGAAGACATCTTAAAACCAATCTTGTTCCCCTACCCCACCCCCACCCCCCAGGCCCAAAGCCCAAACAAGAGCCAAGAGAAAAGCAGGGACAGAAAAACAATGTGGAAAATCCTCCAAGAGTGGAAGCAATTGGGGCAGCCCAGAGCTTTTCATTGTGTTAATACAGACAGCAGAATGTCTAATTCCTTTCCTGCTTCAGTACCATAATTTCCAGGTGAAGAACTTTGCAAGAGAAGACAATTTGAATAACCTTTTGGGAAGTGTGTGGGGGGCATGCCTCTTCAAGTGAAGGCACTTCAATTTTTCCAGTCATCTACGCTTGCAGTTTCTCTGTCATCCTGGACTCCTCATTACCCCACATATCCAAACCACTGGCAGATCTTGTGTCCACCTTCCCATCTCTTGCTTATGTCCCCTTTTTGTCTTGTTGTTCCTCTGCCACCATAGTTCAGGCCCTCATCGCCTCTCACATGGACTGTTTCAGGATCTTTCTTCCTGGTATTCCCCCCTACCTCGCCAATCCATCCTCTACTGAGCTAACAAAATACAGAACTGACTGCATCATTCTCCAACTTAAAAATTGTTAATGGCTCCCTGTTGCCTCTAGGATCAAATGTATCATCCTCTAGGTTGGCTTTTAAAAGACTTTAAGACCTGATATCGCCCTATATTTCTGGCCTCGTATCTTACTCTTCTTCCCATATCCTGTGATTCATTTGAACTGACCTCTCTGTTCCTCACATAGAACTGTTCATCTCCATTGTCTGTGACTTCTCATTTTCCCTTTTCACTTCTACCTCCTAGAAATTCCTCTTTTTAAGACAACTCAAAAACCACCTTCTTCAGGATGCCATTTCTGATTTCCAATCTCTCTTTCTCCCAAACAGCCTTATATTTATTCTATTTTTGTTTCCTTTATGTTTATTCTGTTTGTAGTTATAGATATGGTTATCTTCAAACAAACATTAAACAGGGATTGTCTTGGTTTTCTGTTTGCATCCTGAGCGCTTGGCTCAGAGTATGGCACATACCAAGTGCTTAATAAATGCATACTGATTGATTAAAGTATGGGTTTCATTACATAGCTTCTGGGACCCTTCCTCACATTTCAGAGGAACCTAATATTCAGAGGCCCATGGTGGATTATGCAGCTAAACACAGCTCTTTCACCTCCCAGCCTTTGCAGCCTTAACATTCCCTAATGTTCTAAATCAGCACTTTGTAATTTCTTCCTTCTGCCTACATCTGGCATACCCTTCCCACCTTACGTTTTGATAGTGAGCAAACCAAAACGATCTGAAAGGTATCTGTTGTCATGAGAAATCACTCCCAGAATGTTTGACTAACAATCTGCAAGTCTCTTAGAAATTTTGCCTACCGAAATGCTGTGTAGAGGGTCTGGATTTCCATTGTGTTACCACTGAGTATTTATAATATCTCTACAATACAATATCTTTATTGTAGTAAGTCTCAACAACAGAGAAAGGAAGATCTAGTTCATTGAGACTCTCCCCTCCAATTGTATTATTTATTTGTTTTTTATCATTCTTTTAGAAAAATATTGAGTTCCAAATTCTCGCCTTGCCTCCTACCACCCTCCACTCATTGAGAAACAAGCTATGTGGCATTAATTATACATGTGGAATCATACAAAAATATGTTTCCTTATTATCTAGATCACAAAATAGCAAGAAAAACCAAGTGAGAAAATTATACTTCAGTTAGTACTCAGAGTTTTCAGTTCTCTGGAGATGAATTTTTGCATTTGCCTCACCATGAATCCTTCAGTCTTGGACCACTGTATTGATCAGAATAGCCAAGTCATTTACAATTGAATATCATCATAACATTGCTGTTACTGTGCTGCATAGTAGTGCCTACAGTGGTTTCCCGATTCTTCTCACTTCACTTTGCATCAGTTTATATAGATCTTGCCATGTTTTTCTGAAACCACTCTTTTTGACATTTCTTATAGCACAATAGTATTTCATGCCAACCATACACCACACTTGTTCAGCCATTCCCCATTTGATGGACATCCCCATGACTTCCAGTTCTTTGCCATAACAAAAAGAGCTGCTATAAATATTTTTGTGTATATGGGTACTTTTCCTTTTTCTTTGATCTCTTTGAGGAATGGACCTAGTAGGGGAATTGTTGGGTTATAGTTGTATAGTCATATGTGCCTAATTCCATGTTGTTCTCCAGGATAGTTAGGCCAGTCCAGAATTTTTCACCAACAGTTCATTGGTATACCTATTTTTTTCTCAGCCCCTCCAGCATTTGTCATTTCTGATAGATGGTACGTTAGAGTTGTTTTAATTTTCATTTCTCTAATCGCTAGTGATTTAGAACATTTTTTCATATGACCAAAATAGCTTTTATCTCTTCTTCTAAAATTGTCTATTCATATCCTTTGACCATTTATCAACTAGGGAATGGATTGATTTTTATAAAATTGACTTAGTTGCTTATGTATTTGAGGAATGAGGCCTTTATCTGAGAAAGCTGCTTAAATTTTTTTTTGACATTGCTTAATTGTCTCTGGTACCTTTTATTGAAGCATCATTTCCCTGATTATCTGTTTTAATTAGGACTATTTTTGTTTTTGCTTTGTTTGGAGTATTGCTTAGATTCTCCCTTGTATCCTTCTCCTTTCCCCTATCCCTCCTAGAGAGTCATTCCTGATAATATTTTACAAAGAAAAATAGAAGAAAAACCCAGAAATTCTGATGATGTTGAAAGAAATCTGACAGTGTATGCAAGTTTTTCTCACCCGGGGACCCTTTCTATCTCCACTCCTCACCTTTTCAAAGGAGCACAGGCAATTATTTTTTCATGCCTCTTTTTAAAAGCTAAGCTTGTTCTTTGTAATTTTGGACCATTTGGTTTCATTTGTTTTGTGGCCATTGTTCTTTCCATGTGCATAATTGTAGTCATTAGGCTTATTGTTTTCCTGGTTTTGCTTATTTTACTTTGAATCAATTCATATAAGTCTTTGTGTACTTTTGTGTTTATTTTGTTTTTAAGTAATATTTCATTACATAAATGCATCATAAATTTGTTGATCCATTCCCTAATCGATAGGACACTGATTTTGTTTCTAGTTCTTTGCTACCACAAAAAGTGCCACCATAAATATTTTGGTGTACATGAAGTCTTTTTTAGGAGGGTGGTCATTAATGACCTCCTAGGTGTGTGAGCCTTGACAGTGGATTCTCTGGGTCTTAGGTATATACATTTTAGTCACTCGATTTGCATAATGCCAAATTGCTTTCCAGAGTGGTTTCATCAATTTACAACTCTAAAAACAGTGCATTAATGTGCCCATATTTCCACAACTCCTTCAACACTGATTATTCATGTTTTTGTTATCTTTGCCAGTTTTCTGGGTAGGCTGTCAAACCTCAAGGTTGCTTTGTTGTTATACATTTCCCTCTTTACTAGTAATTTGTAGTTTTCTTTCACATGGTTGGTAATATTTTGCACTTTTTGGAGGACTATTCATATTGTAACTTAATTTTTACTAGAGGGATACAATATGGAAACAGGTAAATAATTACAAGTTAAATGCAAAATGTATACCCAGCGATTTGTAGTGGGGCTAAACAAGTGACTTAGTCAGAAAAGACTTCTCCAAGGTGGTGACTTGAGCTGACCTTTGAAAGAGAAAGACAGATTATTTTAGTTAATTTGGAGGAGGGGCTGGGGGCAAGGCAGACAGCCAGAATCTCAAATTTGGAAGCATCC
Organism: Sarcophilus harrisii; assembly: GCF_902635505.1. Lineage (NCBI taxonomy): Eukaryota > Metazoa > Chordata > Mammalia > Dasyuromorphia > Dasyuridae > Sarcophilus > Sarcophilus harrisii. The sequence goes on along the minus strand of NC_045432.1, from coordinate 57,451,926 downwards.
CCAAAAGCTATGTATGACCCACACGTGAAAGGAAGCTCCACTATAGCATACTCGACAACAGAAGAATCCTCCTCCTCTTGAAATGACAGATTCCAGTTTTGGACAGAAGCTTTTCCTGGAACTGAGCCCAAATTTCCTTCTCTGAAACTTCCACCTGTTACTCTGGCTTCTACCTTCTGGGACCAGCCAGAACAAGTCTAATCTCTCTTCCACATGACAGTCTGTCAAATATTTGAAAACAATTCTTGTGTTCCCCTTGAGACTTCTCTTCTCCAGGCTGAAAACTATTAGTTTCAAATGATCCTCATATGGCCTGGACTCAAGTCCCTTTACTACCCAGGTTTCCTTGCTCTGAAACCTGTCCAGCCCATCACTGTCTTTCTTAAATAGTGGTGCTCACAATTGAGCTCTCAAATTGAGAAGGGTTGAGTGATTAGCCCAAGAGGTAGTGGACTTTAGAGGTAGGATTTAAAGCTATTTCCTCTAATTCCAAAGCCAGTGATCGTGCCACTTTTCCATTTTGCCCTCCAAATTACTAGATGGTAGTAGATGCTGTTCTGGCTAGAAAGGATCTTAGAGTCCATTTAGTTCAATCTCCTCCTTTTACAGAAGAGGGAAACTGAAAGCCCCAAGAAGGAAGTGAGTTGATCAAGATCAAGGAAATGGGACTTCTCTTTGGTAATACATTGTTGCCATTTGTGCCCATTGGCACTGCTGTTCCTGCCTACAGTGAGCATCTCCATTGCCCTTTGTGGGGTCCTTAGCCCCAGTTTTCCACACAGTAGTATTCCATGAATTATAACCATATATCACTGGAAGAATATTGGTGCTAAAAAAAGATGAGTTGTTTTTATTTATTCATTTATCACAGACTATTCTCATCCGTGGGGCTCAGACAGTTGGATTCCATGGGCCTCTGAGGAGGAGAAAATGTTATCAAGGGTATCATATTCTCACTCAAAGTGAGGGCAGGCTGGAATTTTGGCACATTTCTTACAAGGTCATGATGTCCTAATTGATATCTTCCAGCAGCGGACTATCTTTTATCGACTCATTGTTTTTAGTTTTATGATGATTTTCTATTGCAATAAGAATTGAGATTAGAGCAAATTCAAGTTTTCCCAAGGGTGAGGGGAGGAGTTTGCGTTTCCAGCAAGCATTGATTATATCTTTTTAATTATTAAAGAATATGTAATAATAGAGAAATTTCAGAGGCACTAAATTGAGAGAAACCCTTTTAAACAATTCACATACTCCTTGCAATTCTGTTAGCCAGAGAATTGTAGGAGCAGGTTACAGGGAAGGGGATGTTAACACCAGAGAGTGAAATTATAATCCATGAAAAGGAAAAAAAAAAGTTATATAGCCCACTTTATTTTCTTTCATGCCTGCTGAAATGCACATGTATGTGCAATACACACATAGTCCCACCCAGCTGTCATCCAGTGAAAATCAGATGGTGAAACAGGAAAGCCTTTTAAATTGATTGCATTACTGCAGCCAAAGAAAAGCATAAATGGGTCATTTCCCAGGCTATTCTGGCAAAATAATTTGTACTCTTAAATTATTTAGCTAATGGAATCAAACTTTTGCTTAATTTCCCCAGCTGTCTCTAAAAGATCCTAGAAGTATAGCTGAGTGCTAGAATTAGAATCACAAGCTTGAGTCCAAATGCCAGTTTTGTTATTTACTTGTGTGATCAGGCAAGTTCCTTTCTCTGTGTGTGCCTTGGTTTTCTCATCTGCAAAATGAGAGACGTCCCTTCTCTAATGTCCCTTCTAGTTCTAAAATTTTCTGCTTCCATGTGATCTAAAACTATGGAATTTCTCCTTTGTGCTAGCTCATTATCAGTGATTATTTAACAAGCATGTTGAGCAGGGGTCCTCAAACTATGGCCCGCGGCCAGATGCGGCAGCCGAGGACGTTTATCCCCCTCACCCAGGCCTATGAAGTTTCTTTATTTAAAGGCTCATAAAACAAAGTTTTTGTTTTTACTGTAGTATGGCCCTCCAACAGTCTGAGGGACAGTGAACTGGACCCGATTTAAAAAGTTTGAGGACCCCTGGTGTCTAGTGTCTGCTGTGTGCCAAGTTCTATGCCAGATTCTGGGAATAGAGTGATAAAGAATTATCTGATTCCTGTGTGCCATACAACATATGGTGCTTTGGATGCAATACGAACAAGCCAGTACCTGCCCTCAAGGAACTTGCATCCTAAAGAGAGCAGACAACACATATGAGGGAGCAGATACCACATGCAAACCTGTGGGGTACTACCTGAGGGAGTATAGTTTGGCATTGGTGTCTGGGAAGTGAGGAGGAGACCTGATTCTGGGCAAGATAAGGCTGAAGTTCCCTATCAGAGCCCAGTGCTTATTAAGTACTTGCTGTGTTCTAGAAACCTTGCTGGGAATTGGGTATAAATGTGATGAATTAAATAGGCCCTGACCATTAAGAGTATGGGAAAGACAATAGGTACACATATAAGTATATGCAGAAGATGATGCCTGAGCTACATTTTTTCAGGGGGAGAGGAACTTAGACATGGAGGTAAAGAGGAGGTATATTCAAGGTACAGAAGATGGCTCATGAGACAAGTGTCCTCTGTGAGCTATGGGACTAGAGATTTTAGCTCCCCATCTTTCATCAAAGTGCCATTTCAAGAGGGAATAGGACAAATAATGGCTTGACCCCTGCATCATACATTGTTCTGTTTTTCACTAATGATGCCTCATTATGACTAATAGATGACCTGAGCTCTCAGAAACTGTGTTGGGGAACCCAGGCTCTACCAGGTTCTGTTACAATGGAAGAGCTTGGGATATGGTCCAGAGAGAGAGAGAGAGAGAGAGAGAGAGAGTGTGTGAGAATGAGTGTGTGTGTGTGAGAGAGAGTGTGAGTGTGCGTGTGCACGTGCATGCATGCTTGCTATCCCAAGACCACCCAGCCTCTAGCTAGCCTCCAGCCTGCCTCTGTCCAGGTCAGTCACAGGGTTGGTTGTTCAGCCAAGCAACTTTCAAAGGCAAGTCACCCATTGTTATAGAGGACTTATGCTCCATGTCAATGAAAAGACTACAGTCATAATAATAAGTCCTTGGTGTGTTGCTGTGCATGGGTTTCTCAGGTCTGACCAGAAGAGACATTAATTCTAATTTTCATTTCAATAAATTGCAGGATTTCCATTCATCAAGACTTAATTACCAGTGAAGAAGGGAAAATGAGATCACATTACTTTGTTTGAAATTTAACTCGATACAACATGTTTCACATGTATACATGTATGTATTCAAACATGCACAAATTCAGTCCTTCAGTGATCTGTGACCTTAAGCTTTCTGATATTGGTAGATGATAGGCAGTGATGGATGGCTCTGAGCTCTGGTACCTTAGATATTAAACATTTCAGGCTAGGGTCTATCTTGGCTCCCGGGGAGTTCCAAAGTTATGAACCCTTATTCCTTAATAGAAAAAAGACTATTTTCTCAGCATTGAAAATCTTTCTCTCCAGCGGTAATTAACTCCAAACTGATTTAATAAAGAAATTCATTTTACTTGGAGTGTGCAATTCAAGTTAGTGCAAAGGCTTGTGTCAATACCTTGACAGGCTGGATTAAAAAATTATACTAATTCATCATTGAAACCATTGAATTGTATGATATCATCCACATGGGAGATGCACAGCACATGTCAGGTTGGCTATCGTAGGAACATGGAAAAGGGGGGGATGCTTTGAGATAGTGCTGGTCTTTTGCTTTTCATTTTCATATGCTAGAGGGAGAGGTTAAGTTTTTGTTTTGTTTTTAATTTTAGCCAGCATGTAGTCAGGACTCATTGACCATGATGGGCTGTGGTGTTGCAGCTAGTCCGTCACCAACACCAGCCAAGTGCCCACCCTGCGCAAGTCAATTTTGCTAAAGGAAGAAAAGGATAGAAAGGCAGCTGGGCTGGTGGTGATGATGATGATGATGATGATGCCCATGACAATGATGACCATGATAGATAGATGGAGCAAACTGTCACAAGATGGGATTTGAGATGTCCCCATTCCTTGGCTTGATATTACTTTAGATGAAGACTTTAGTTTTTTATTAGGTGTTTTTTCCCATTAGGATGCTGTAAACTGCTCATAGGAGCATGATCACGATGATTAGGGGACCTAGAAATCCTATGATAAGCATCTGAAGGAACTAGGGATGTTTAAGAATCAAGGGCTAAAGGAGGCTATGATGGTTGTCTTCATTTAGCTGAGGGTCTATGAATTGGAAGAGACATTAGATGTGGTTCCAGAGGGCAGAAAGAATGGGGAGCCGTGGGGGGAGGTGATTAATTAAAAAGAGACACAATTATGTTTGATGTGAGGACATACTTCCTAACAGCATTGTCCTAAAATGGAGTGGACTGCCTTGGGAGCAGTGGTCTAAGTCACTCAGCTGCCCTCCCTTTCTCCCTCCTGGATTAACAGTTGTTCAGGATGTTAGAGAAAGGATCCAGTTTTGAGATTATGAGATTCTGGCATAAACTCTCCAAGACTCCTGCATTAGAAAGCAGATGCTCCAGGGAACATCAAGATATTGTTAATCATTAACACCTTAGTGTAGTAATAAATCTAGATACTATTGATGTAGTACTTCAAAGTTTGGAATGAGCATTTGAAACTTCTCATTTGAACCTTGCAGTGACTTTTTGTGTACTAGTAGGATTACAGGTATTTTGAGCCTCTTATGAAAGGTGAGGAAGTTGAAGCTCAGAGGAATCAGGTGACTTGCTCAGGTTCACTCAACAAGGAGCCAGATTAGTCTTCTTTTCACGACTTTGACGTTGCCTAGCTCAAAATTTGTTCATCAAATATCTTTTCTTCAGCAGGACCTTGCAGAATTGGGAGTTTTTATAGAAATGAGGAGGAAGACATTTGCTCACCAAAGACAGTTCTGAGCTCAGGGCTATAGAAGGGGTGGTGTCCAGTGAAGTCAGTGTGTAGAAAGTGTTGCAGTCTCTCAGACAGGGTCATAAGAACATAGATGAAGATCTAACAAAGGTAACCGAGGAGGAGCCAGACTGGTAGGAAGAGAAGAGTGTCAACAAAAATCCAGAGAAGAAAAAGTATCCAGGAAGTTGGATACTTGAGAGTTGGAAGGGATTTTTTAGGCCAGAGTCCAACCTACTCACTTTATGCATGAGGATCTGAAGCCTAGAATGGTTGTGACTTGCCTAAGGTCACACTTTTTACGTGTATAAGGTAAAATCTGACTTTAGCTTTTCCTTCCTCTGAGTCCAGTGCCATATCTACTATCCCATGCTGCCTCATGGATCGAGGTCAAAAAATGTTTGAACTAAAAAGCAGCACAACAGCTAATGATTGTAAATCATCATCACCTGTGGTTTGTAGGTAGAACTCATCTAAGGATCAGATTGGTCAGGAAGCAAGGCAGTAAAATAGAGGCACAATTTTGGACGTTGTGTTGTATTAGTGATGATTGTAAGAAACTAGTGGTCCTTAGACAGAGGGAGACTGAGAATTTGTTGGTATTTATTCCAAATTTCAGTGACAGAGTTATGAATGCATAAAGCATCCCATAGTGCATCAGAATCACCAGGTTATTATCTAATTGGAAAATTTTTTTATTGTTTTACTTTTTTCTGGTTATACATACACATTCATTTTTAAAAACACATTTCCTTATGAATTATGTTCGGAGCAAAAAATCAGAAAAAAAGGGTAACAAGAGAGTTTCTGTAAGAAAAAGAGGGAAAAAATGAAGGTAGCATGTGTTGATTTACATTCAGTCTCCATAGTTTTCTCTCTGGATGCAGATGGTGTTTTTATCCAAAGTTTATTGGGATTCCCTTGGATTACTGAACCACAGAGAAGAACCAAGTCTGTTACAGCTGATCATTGCACAATCTTGCTGTTACTATATACAAGGTATTCTGGTTCTGCTTGTTTTGCTCAACATCAGTTCATATAAATCTTTCCAGGCCTTTCTAAAATTGATTTGTATGTCATTTTTATAGACCAATAATATTCCATTACCTTCATATTCCAAAACTTATTCAGCCATTCCCCAGGTGATGGGCATCTACTCATTTTCCAATTCTTTGCCATCTAATAAAGAGCTGCCTCAAACATTTTTGCACATGTGGGTCCTTTCCCTTCCTTTATGATTTCCTTGGGATACAGACCCAGTAATGGCACTGCTGGGTCAAAGAGTATGCACAGTTTTATAGCCCTTTGCCCATAATTCCAAATTGCCCTCCAGAATGGTTGGATCATTTTACCGCTCCATTAACAATACAATAATGTTCCAGTTTTCCCATGTCCGCTCCAACATTCATCATTATCTTTTCCTGTCATATTAGCCAATCTGAGAGATATAAGTTATTTTAATTCACATTTCTCTAATCAATAGTGATTTGGAGGATTTTTTCATAGGAGTATAGTTGACTTTACTTTCTTCATCTGAAAATTGTTAATATTCCTTGACCATTTATCACTGCTTGAGAAATATTTGCAAAATAAATGAAAATTTAGTAGAACAGAGAGAATATAAGTATGTGATTTTCTAATTTGTCATGCAACTTGATGATATCCTTATTTTTAATGACCCCCCCCCGTTTCTATTTCTTTGACATTATTTCTCTAAGCAAAAAAACTGCCATGGACATCAATAAATGTCAGGTATTATGCTGGGCACTGCAGATGCAAAGACAAAACCCTAAACAGTCCCTGACTTAAAGGGGTATGGGGAATGAATATTTAAATACTTAGAATTTATGGAAGGAATGATGACTAATACCTAAAAGGATTGATCAGGAAAAGCTTTTTTGTCAGAGATGGCACATGAACTCGGTCTTCAAAGGAGGCACAGGTTCTAAAAGGTGGAGATGAGGAAGTATAGGAGGAAGCTCATAGGGAGCCTGGGGACCAGTGAGAGGGCCAGTTAGGTTTGACAGTACTGTATATGAAAAGAAATAATTTGCCATAAGTTGTGAAAGGTAGACTGGAACTAAATTGTAAAGAGCTTCAGAGTGTATTGCTCACTGTGTAGTTCTGAACTAGAGCAGATTCTTCAGCCTTCTACTTTAGCACTGATGAAATCTAACTTAGCCATCCAACTCACTCATCTCACATTTTGTACTCACCAAAAAAACCTTCTAATTATTCAGAGTGCAATTATCTATTTTTTTAGCACTTGATTTAATTTTTCCCCAGTTACATTTAAAACCATTTTTTACATTTATTTTTTAAATTTTTTGAGTTCTAGGTTCTCTTCTTTATTGCCACCTCCAATTAAGAAACCACATGTGAAGTTATGCAAAAATTCCCATAAAAGTCAGTATTTAAAAAAATAAACCCTCAAGAAAAATAAGAGGGAGAGGGGAAGGGGGAGGAGAGAGGATAAGGGGAAAGGAGAGGGAGAATGGAAGGGAGGGGGTATGAGAGAATTCATGTGAATGTGAGTGAATGAGAATCCTTTGAACTGTATTTAGATGCAATCAGTTCCTTCTCTGGGTATGGATAGGATTTTTCATCTCAGAGTGCAATTATCAAAGAAAGAGAAAAGAGCCTTCCTGCTGGCAGCCTCATCTAGCGGAAGGAACACAAGTTTTGAGGTTTGAATCTGTGTGGCTAACTTTCTAGCCTCAAATAAGTAATTTTCCTCTTCTGGGCTTCAGTTTGCTCCATTGGAAAATGAGGGCCTTGGGCCCGGTGATTGTTGTCATCTCTTCTAGGTCTAGTTCCTTTGATCCCTAGATTTTTCATTCATTGTTTCTTGGGTGGCACATGTTAAAATGACTTCAGGTAGCATCAAGGCAGTATCTAACCTTGTCATGAGTCCCACTGACATTCCTGTATAGATGAAATCCAGGAGACATGTTTTTTTACTTGCATAGGAATTTGGGTTCAGGTGTGACTGTCCACACCACAGGACTAGGCCTGGACTCCACATGGTAGCACTTTGCCATTGAGTTCTGTGTGGGTGAGTCCAGATGCAAATGCAGTTGTCCATGCATTCTATTCAAAAGGATCCAGATGTTTTGCATCCGGATGCAAATCTCCCTATCCCCTCAACTTTTGAGGATGGTGCTAGTCCTGGTTGGAACATCTGGAGAAGCGTTCAGCTCAATTGTCACTGTATTGTCAAAGCTCTGCTTTGGAGCTGATTCAGTAATGTCAGTCTTCTTAGTGGCAGTAACTCTGATTTCATTATACAGCTAGAAGATTAAAGTGAGGAGGCATTATAATTTTTAAAATTAAAGGAAATATCTGGTTTGGGTCAATTTGACTAGATTACTTTAATTGGAAAGAACTGGTGTACTGTTCTCTTTGAAGTTTTCCACTGCCCTTCATTGGCGATTAGCTTGAAGATGATATGATGCACCGGTATTTCCAGAGCAAAAAAACTCTCTTGCTTACTTGGGGGGGGGGGCGGGAAAGGAGGGGAAGCCAAGAAGAGATGGTTATAGGTTTCTTAGCCTTCTTGTACTCTGTGTCCACCATTTGTTACAAACACTTATTTCAAGGTACTTTCAAAGTTTTCCGTGAAGCTCATTCAATATTGTCTTACAGATAGACTCACCAGGCTGAGGGCCTGGAAGTTGTACTTCACTGATTTCCCAATTTTGCATAGTCCCAGCCTTAAGCCTCAGACTTGAGGATTATATACCTGATAAAAGGTCATGTAAGCTTAGTTAGGTATATAAAGTAGTAAAAGCAAAGTGTATATTGTTCAGATTTACCAATTCGCATCAAAGCCTAATGCATCTGGTATTACCTTGGAGTAGGAGCATCCTTTACCAGCACAAATTACAGTCCCTCTGATTCTTCTCACCATCTAGGTGGTACAGTAGCCATGTTTGGGTTCTGATATTACATACCCGTGTGTAAAGGGAAGATAGAAATGGCACTATAAAAAGAATAAAGACAAGATAGGAAGCCTCTGCTAGAATCAACAGTTGTGAAGGCATTGTGAAGGTGATTGAAAAAATCTTGGGTCTGCTTCTTGCCTCAAAAAAACAAATGTGGGAAGGTCAACAGCTTTCTACCTACCTGTTGACTTCCCTACCTTCATGAAAATGTTATGATGATCTATTTACACTTCAGGGGTACCAGGTATGAGGTGAGGGTATCTAAAGAAGGCAAAAATACTTTTGCGAGTGATATTCCATGGTATACCATATCTTCTACCATGGCTCTTCTCCCATACACATGTCAAAATTCAAAGTTTTGATTCTTTGAAAGAAGGAACAACAAAGATGATCTTTCTTAGTGATCCTATGACTCGATATCAGACCAGGCATAAAAATAACGCATGTTAAGGGTGTTCTCCACTGTCAGGGAGGAGATCCAGCATAGAATTGCAAGCCAAATAGGGATTCCCTATAGAGGGTGAGGTGCTCCAGATGTTCCTGTTTGTGGATGACATTGTGCTGATTGCATCAAGCCTTAGAACGCTGCAGTCTTCTGGAAGAGATCCATGAACACTCAAAAAAAAAGTTTGGTGTAATCCATCCAGGAAAAACCAAGTGAATAAAAGATGCCTGTTGTTGTCCAGACTGTGATATGAAGTTGGATGGACAACTCGTAGAGCTTATCCATCAGAATAGTTATCTTGGACAGATGCTGCAAATAGACAGTGAGTTGGGTCTTGAATTGAATGAATTGAGCTGGATTGCCTTTGGGGAAATCAGTGTGATTTTTAATGACCCCAAGCTTCTCTCTGAAGCAATCCCCCTCTTTTTTACTACCAATATTCTTCCAGTGATATTGTGTAATACTGTAGTCTCCAAAGAGTTGAAGTTGAAAATCACCCAAAGGTCAGTGGCAAGGCACAAGGTGGGTGTGAGCAAGTTGCAAAACATTACAGAAAAGGAATTACAAAAGATGTCATCAAAGATATAAATAATTGGAACAAGAAGATAGGCTGGTCACCTGGTTGGAGTGAGAGATAATAAATGCATAGTCCCTGCCCTCCACTTGTATCCTTGTGATGTCAAGAGAACCAAGGAAAGGTCCCATTTAACCCATTGGATAGGTACCAAGAGGCCCATTGTTATCTGTACTGAACTTCTCTTACCTAACTGCTAAATATGATGACGTCATCTCAGACTCCACCCTTCTTGACCTCTTTGCAGCATTAGACATTGTGGATGACCTTATCAATATGATATAGTAAATAGGTCACTGTACCTATAGTTGGGATGATTCTGGCTCTGATATTTACTAGCTGGATGACAGTGGGTAAGTCATCTAACCTTACTGTATCTCAGTTTTCTTATCTGTAAAATGAGGGGATTGGCCTCCTCTTTTACCTCAAAATCTAGAGTCCTTCTTGGATCCTCTTTTTTCTTTGCATTTTTATGACACTGTTCCCTCCTTGTACTCCTACATGTCATACACTTTTCAGTGTCCTTTGATTTGCTCAGATCCTTATCATTGAATGTGACTGTCCTCCAAGGCTCTATTCTAGGCTGTCTTCTCTTTTCCCCCTGTACTCTTACTTGAGGAATGTCATCAATTCCCATGGGTTCAGTTATTATCTTTATGCAGATGATTACCAGATTTATATATCCAGCCCTACTTTTCTCTACAGAGATCCTGTCCTGATTTACCAGTGATCCGTTAGTTATCTTTGTCCAAAATTAAATTCATTCTTTCTTCCCAGATCTATTCTTCCAAACTTCCCTATTTCTATGAAGAGTAATTCCATAGGATCAAGGAATTATTTCTCAAATATACAGGAAATAGAGTTAAATTTATTAAAAAAATAAGTCATTTACCAGTTAAGTGGTCAAAAGATACGAACAGACAGTTTTCAGAAGAAGAAACTAAAGCTAACAATAGACATATGAAGAAATGCCATAAATGATTATTGATTAGAGAAATGTAAATTTAAAACAACTCTGAGTACTACCTCACAACTTTCAGATTGTCTCATGTGACAAAAAAAGAAAATGAGAAATGCTGGAGGGATTGTGGAAAATAGGTACTCTATTGAACTCCAAGAACAACCATTCTGGCTTGTTTTTTTTTTTTTTTTCAAGGCAATTGGGATTGTGACATGCACAGGATCGTACAGCTAGGAAGTATAAAGTGTCTGAGGTCAGATTTGAACTCAGATCCTCCTGACGTTGGAGCTGGTGCTCTATCCACACCACCATCTAGGTGCCCCACCAACAATCCTTCTTGAGAATAATTTGGCATTATACCCAAAGGGTTATAAAACTGTGAAATACCCTTTGATTCAGCAATACCACTACTAAGTCTGTACCCCATAGAGTTTAGTGAAAAGGAAAAAGAACTTAAATGTACAAAAATGTTTCTAGCAGCTCTTTTTTGTGGTGTCAAAAATTTGGAAACCAAGGGGGGATGCCCATCAATTGTGAAATGGCTAAATAAATTGTTGTATAGGATTTTGATGGACTGCTGCTGTGCTATAAGAAATGATAAGCAGTATGCTTTCAGGGACCTGTATGTGCACGAATGTTTGTGGCAGCCCTCTTTGTAGTGGCCAGAAACTGGAAACTGAGTGGATGCCCATCAATTGGAGAATGGCTGAATAAATTGTGGTATATGAATATTATGGAATATTATTGTTCTGTAAGAAATGACCAGCAGGAGGATTTCAGAAAGGCCTGGAGAGCCTTACATGAACTGATGCTGAGTGAAATGAGCAGGACCAGAAGATCATTATATACTATATGATGATCAATTCTGATGGACGGGGCCCTCTTCAACAATGAGATGAACCCAATCAGTTCCAGTAGAGCAGTAATGAACTGAACCAGCTACACCCAGGGAAAGAACTCTGGGAAATGAGTATGAACCACTTCATAGAATTCCCAATCCCTCTATTTTTGTCCATATGCATTTTTGATTTCCTTCACAGGTTAATTGTACACTATTTCAGAATCTGATTCTTTTTCTACAGCAAAATAACTGTATGGACATGTATACATATATGGTATTTAACTTGTACTTCAACATATTTAACATGTATTGGTCAACCTGCCATCTGGGGGGAGGGGAAGGGGAAAGAGGGGAAAGATTGGAACAAAAGGTCTTCCAATTGTCAGTGTTGAGAAATTACCCATGCATATATCTTGTAAATAAAAAGCTATAAGAAAAAAAAAGCAGTTTGCTTTCAGAAAAACCTGGAAACATCTATATGAACCAATAGAGAGTGAAGTGAGTGTGGGCAGGAGATCATTGAACATAGTAACAGCAATATTATAATGATGATCAGCTATGAAAGATGTAGCTATCTTGAGTAATACAATGATCCAAGATCAATACAGTTTTGAAGGACTGATGATGAAAAATGCTATCCATCGCTAGAGAAAGAACTAGTAGACTCTGAGTGCAAACTGAAGTATGTTTTTTCATTTTCTTTATTTTTCTTGTTTTTTTTAAAACATGGCCAATATGAAAACGTTTTGCATAATTTCACATCTATAATTGATATTATATTGCTCACTTTTTCAATGGGTAGAAAAAGGGGTTAGAGGAAGGTAAAGAATTTGGAACTCAAAATTTTTATTTTTTTTTTAAAAATGAGTATTCCTCAGCTATACAGGCTCATGACATTGATATTGAACTTAGCTCTTCATTCTTTCTCTACAACATCCTCTTCTGTGTACTTACATAGTCACTGCCCTAGTTCAAACCCTCATCATTTCTTCCCTTGACTAGCATCCTAATTGGTCTTCCTGTCTTTTTAGCCTTTTCCTACTCCAATTCATCTTCTGCATAGCTGATAAAGTAATTTGTTATCCTCCTACTCGGTGAACTACAGTTTTTCACTTTTTCTTTCAGAATCAACTATACAGTCTCACGTGGCACTTAAAGTCCTTCCTGGTTTGATCTCTTCCTACTTTTCTGGTTTTCTTGAACTTTACTGTTCTCTGATCTAGTTGCAGCAGTCTACTTGTGGTCACTTGTATATAATACTCTATTTTTCTTTTCTGTTCATATTTATTGGCTGTCCCCTAGGCCTGAAGTGCTTTTTTCCTTCAGTTCTGCCTCGCAGTTTCCCTGGCTTCCTTTAAGACTTAGCTTAATTGCTACCTTGTGCTGGCAACCTTTTTTTGGTCCCTCCACCTGCTAATTACTCTTTCTAAGGTGACTTGCCTTCTCCTCTGTATGTCTTGTATGTACCTATTCATTAGCATGTTGTCTCCCTCTTTTAAAATGTAGCTCCTTGAGGTAATGGGCTGTTTTTGCTTTTTCTTTGTATCTCCAGGGTTTAACTTAGTGCCTAATCCATGCTAAACACTTAATGAATGCTTGTTGACCAATTGATTGAATATCCTAGAAATTTTGGAGCATTGGAGCATTACTTGTCTTTCATTTTGTGATGAATGCATCATCTTGCAAATATTTTCTTCTTGGTGGTTATGGTGTGATGGTTCATTCTTTATAGTGTAGCAACGTTCCTCTGTAAAATGAGGCAGTTGTGTTTGAGGATCTCCAAAGTCCCGTCCAGCTTTGCTTCTCTGACACGAAAGAAAATCAGAGGTTCTCACGTTTATCTTTCAGTTCATTTCCAGGCAGTCTGACAAACGATTTAGCACTTACTGGTGTGCCAAACACGATGCTTTGTTCTGAGGATACAGTGACCCTTAGAGATCTTACATTCTGTCGAGGCAAACAACATGTACTCAGGGAAGTTAATATGAGACATTTTGAGGAGGGAGGGAGGGAACACTAACCTCTGGGTGGACTGGGAAAGACTGGCCTCATTTAACTATTTGACTCTAGCATTTAAATACATTTATTACTACTCAACCAAAGCAAAAAAATATATAACAAAACTGCTTCTTCTTCTTTTTTTTTTTGGTTAAGTACAAAAGGACACCTTTCTGTTCATGAGCTTATTTTTGTTTAATAAATACATATTAATCTAATTATTTTGAGACATCTTTAGTTTCTGAGCTGAAATGTTTTAGGAATAGGTTAATGGAAAAGGAAATTATTTTTAAAGGATTTGTTTGTTGGAACATTGAGCCAAAATAATTCAGTGGAAGGTGTATCGAATCTGGGTTCTGATCCTCATCCAGGTTGTAAGATCTTACGAAAGCCATTAAAGTGCTTTGTAGCTCAGTTATAAAATTGTGGGAGGATTTGTACCCAAAGGTTCTCTGAGAATGGGATCCTGTGGCAGCAGGTCATGAAAGATACAAGGCTCATTCTGGCCTGTCCATGCTCCTGCAATGCAACTTCATTTTTATACTCACATTCCAATTCAGCAAATAGTTTTTAGGTACCTATTTTGTGTAAGGCCTAAGCAGAAGATAGTAAACGACTGAGAGCCAACCTTTCAGAGTGGATAGAGTACTGGTCTTAGAGCCAGGAGGATCTATACTCAAGACTTACCACATCAATTTAATAGATGTCTCACCTCAGATGAGTCACTTTCCCTTTAGTGATCCATGTTTTCTTACCTGGAAAATGAAGATTGTAACAGCTATATCTCTTAGCTCAGGATTGTTGTAAAAGCCCCAAGTCTGATTGCTCTTACTCAAGAACTATTACTGGCTCCCTGTTGCCTCTAGGTTAAAATACAACAGCATTCTACCCAGGATAAGATATGCAAACTTTTCTGCTTGGTATTGAAAAGCCTTCACTATCTGGCTAAAATCTGCCTCTCCAGTCTTACTGTCCATTATTCCCTCTCATGTACTCTACATTTCAACTAAACTGACCTCCTTGCTGTTCCTTCATCTTGGTACTCCATCCTCTACTTTTCTGCCCTTGCCCAGACAATGTCCCTTCTCTTCCCTGCTGCCTCTTAAAACTTAATTCATGTTTTATCTCGTGGAAGAAGCCTTTCTCCATCCCCTTAGTTAATGGAAGATATTCTCATCCTATCTGTCAAAGAATTATATGTACTTGGGTGGAGTATTCCATAGAATTTAGGCTCCCTAAGATTAGGGCCCAGTTTTGTGTTCCTTTTTCATCCATAGTACCTAACATAGTGACTTGTGTATAGTCGGCATTTTATATAATTATATGTACACACACACTTGGATTGGTTCTGAGATAATGTATGTAAAGCAGTATCCAAATCTTAGAGCAATTATGTCTCTTTGTTAGATATTATATCTCTTTGTATGCATATATCTACATATATATGTATATATTTATGTGTGTATATATATACATATATATATATATATATATATATGTGTGTGTGTGTGTGTGTGTATACACCCTTCTATTAAAATAGACCCAATGTCCAGAAGACCTGGTTATAAATCCTGCTTCAGACGCATCCTGACTGTATGACTCTTTATAAGTGAGCCTCTCAGTGCCACCATGTAACTAATACTTTTTTAAGTTTCAGAGAAGATACTGACTTGTTTTGGAAGAGGGAGTTTCCTCACATGGGAATTACTTATACCAATAAGATCACATCCCTGGTCTCTGTCCCTGTCCCTATAGAATAAAGATCACTATTTAGGATTGTAATAACAGCTAAAGAAGTGTCCAACAAGAAAATTATGGAGAATTTTTGCCTTAGGGGTCTGCTGATTGATTTCTGCTTCCACATTTGGCTTCCTCTGTTTTCTCTAAGCTTGAGAACTTCTGAGGAGGTAATGAGCAGCTGAGGTATGTGTTGTCTCCAGGGCTGGGTTCTTTGTATGCCTGACAGATTGTGTTTCAGGTCAGAGGGATAGCTGGATTGGCTTCTCTTCCCCTTCCCTCTCCCAAATACAGGCTTGGCTTTCTTCTTGTAGTCTCTTGGAGCCACTTGAGGCTAAAACCCACTAGCGCGATCTTATCACCCTGTCCATGGAATCTCAGTTTCCTAATCTGTAGATTGGGTGAAGAATCTGTGGAGTGCCCATTTCACAGCATTATTGTGAATCAGATGCCTAGATAGGATCTTCCAGGGCCAGAAGAAGAACCAGAGCTCTCTTCCTTGACTCCCCACAGTTGCGGCAATCTTTCTGAATTCCTCTGCCTGAATGTCATTGTGAACTACCTGCGAGTTGTCATCTGTTTCCTTAACGGTCTCTGTGACATTGTTCATTGATGGGACCTGTGGTTCGAGTTGACCGATTCACAGTTCCTTAGAACACAAATGATCTGGTGATATGTGTACATGCTTCTGGGAGCAGAGCATTTTGTTTTTTAATGAAATCCTACAAAAGAAGATCAGATCATAGACTTAGTCCACAGGGGACCTTGGGAGCCATATAGTAAAGCCCTTTCTTTTAAAAAGTGAGGAAACTGAGGCCCAGAGAGCTTAAGTGACTCACCTCGGGCAATTTTGAAGGAAACTTTGTCTCTGGCCCGGGACAATATTTTTCTAATTACTTTCCTGTCTGTTGCTTAAGTGCCTCGTTTGAAAGTAACTTTTTAAATTCAGCAAAAAGGAGATAGCTTTAATATTTTAGAAGACCTGCCAATACAAACAACTGTCAACAGATGTGTAAAGTAATATCTTTTTAGAAAATCATGTGAAACCCTTTCTATAAAAGGTGATGTCAGCTCCCTAGAAGAACTATATATTTTTTCTAAATGAAATGAAAACCTCATGGACTCCCGATTTAAAACTGGAGAAAAGTATGCTTTTGAAACTAGCCCCACAGGGAGGCCATGTCTTTATTTTCTGGTTTTAATTTTAAAGCAATAAAGAAGTGTAAGTGATTGGATAGTCACCTAATAAGACAAACTAATATTAGTAACTTTAAGAAGCTCAGGTATACAAGCATCCTCATCAACGTGCAAGAAATTCAAATACTTTCTAAACGGTACTTGGCCAACTGAAACTAGAAGTTTTGTCAACTGTGGTCATAATAAAAGGAATTAACTTGCATCTTAAGGTTGTAAAAGATTTAACTTTTCAGAGTGATTTCATCCTGGGACACAGGAAAGTCTGTCTCTGTGGTATTATCTCAGTTTCCAAAGTTTCCTTTTGACCACACTGAGTTACAAACTGTAAATAGAAAATCAAATCGTGTTTGGGTAAAGAATGAGGAGAAATAGCCAATGATTTAGTAAGAAACCCAGTTTAACTTATGGCTTTTCCTAGCTTACAGATGAGGATAGTTTGCTTCAGATTTAAAAACCAGTGCAACAATTCAAAATTAGAAAATAACCATCTGGCTTGGGGGGCTGGACACCTTCAGGGGCTATAAATCCAAATCCCAGGCCCATTAACAAGGGATTTACCCTAAAAAACCAGCTCTCTCTGGAAAGTAATGTAAAAACAAGGTAAAAAGGGAAAGTGACTTCCCTGTAAGCCCCACCTCTGGATTTGTATTTGGCAACACGGGGCCTAACTGGAGGGCCCCAGAGCCAGATGCCGGCCAAGGGAAATCTTGGCCTGACTTTGCCCCCTTTCTCTCCCTATGTCCTGTTCCCCTGCCACTTAAAATCCTAAGATCCTAGATTTGGAGCTGGAATGAACCTTAAGAGATTTTAAGAGTCTTGAGGAGCAGGAGATAGGGAGAGAAAGGAGGTGAAGAAAAGTCAGGCCATGATTATCTACGAGGTAGCTGAGGCATAGAGAGATTAAACAACTGTCCGGGGTTACACAGCAAGTCAGTATCTGAGGTGAAATTTGAACCTGGGGCTTCAGAGCTCTAAATCCAGTTCTCTATCAACTCCATCATGATGCTTCTACCTCTAGCTCCACGTCCTGGCAATCCTATGAGATAAGTACCATAGGTCTTATTTCCCTAGTTTTACAGAAGAAATGGAGGCTCAGAGAAGTGTTTAACTATTGTGACAGAGCTAGTAGAGTGTCAAATTGAGAATTGAACCTCCAGGTCTTTTTGGCTTCAAGTTTTCACAACCCCTTCTGCTTCTCTGCCACCTTCTCGCTGCCATAGGGACTGGCAGGAGAGAGCCCAAATTATAGGTGGCCCTCAAGTGAAAGCTGTCTGGGCCTAGACTGAAGTTGTTTGCCTCCCACTGAAGACTGGATTTGGAGTCAGCTTAGGATGTGTTAGTCATGACCAAGACTTGGTTGCTAGTTAATAGAATGATGACTCCAGCACCAGAAGAGACCTTGGAGGTTTTAGTTCAAGTCCTTCATTTTACAGAGGAAGAACCTGAAGTACCGAGACAGAGGAAGGGGACACAAGTGAGAACTGTGAGAAGTGAAGCCACTCCAGGTTGTCTTCTTTTTTTTTTTTATTAAATAACTTTTTATTGACAGAACCTATGCCAGGGTAATTTTTTACAACATTATCCCTTGAACTCACTTCTGTTCCGATTTTTTCCCCTCCCTCCCTCCACCCTCTCCCCAAAGATGGCAAGCAGTCCTATACATGTTAAATAGATTACAGTAGATCTTGGATACAATATATGTGTGCAGAACCGAACAGTTCTCTTGTTGCTCAGGGAGAATTGGATTTAGAAGGTATAAATAACCGGGGAAGAAGAACAAAAATGCAAGCAGTTTACATTCATTTCCTAGTGTTCTTTCTTTGGGTGTAGCTGCTTCTGTCCATCCTTGATCAATTGAAACTAAGTTAGATCTTGTCTTTGTTGAAGAAATCCATTTCCATCAGAATATATCCTCATACAGTATCGCTGTTGAGGTATATAATGATTTTCTGGTTCTGCTCATTTCACTCAGCATCAGTTCATGTAAATCTCGCCAATCCTCTCTGTATTCGTCCTGCTGGTCATTTCTTACAGAACAATAATATTCCATAACATTCATATACCACAATTTACTCAACCATTCTCCAATTGATGGGCATCCATTCATTTTCCAGCTTCTGGCCACTACAAACAGGGCTGCCACAAACATTTTGGCACATACAGGTCCCTTTCCCTTTTTTAGTATCCCTTTGGGGTATAAGCCCAGTAGAGACACTGCTGGATCAAAGGGTATGCACAGTTTGATAACTTTTTGGGCATAGTTCCAAATTGCTCTCCAGAATGGCTGAATGTATTCACAATTCTACCAACAATGTATCAGTGTCCCTGTTTTCCCACATCCCCTCCAACATTCTGCATTATCTTTCCCTGTCATTCTGGCCAATCTGACAGGTGTATAGTGGTATCTCAGAGTTGTCTTAATTTGCATTTCTCTGATCACTAGTGATTTGGAACACTCTTTCATATGAGTAGTAATAGTTTTAATTTCATCATCTGAAAATTGTCTGTTCATATCCTTTGACCATTTATCAATTGGAGAATGGCTTGATTTCTTATAAATTAGAGTCAATTCTCTATATATTTTGGAAATGAGTCCAGGTTGTCTTTTTATACTCATGGCAAGGAGGCTTTCCCATTCATCCTTGAAGTCTCTGAAGCAGTGTGGACTCTGGCACGTAGAAGTCTTTGGAACTTGCTTGGTCCTGTTCCCCCTTCTCTCTTCACCGGGTACTGTTGGTGAGTTCCCATTCCAAATGGGACTGTGGCTAATGTGGATTGAACTGATTGTGGGGGAAGATGCGTCAGAAAGACCTTTTTGTATTCTTAGTCTTCCAAAGTTCTTGTGAGAACAAAGATTTTGAAAATTGAAAGTGTTGCATAGATGCACATGATAAGAGCCCAGCTCTAGAGCTTAAAGAGACTAATGAGGCCATGGATCCTGTTCCTCTCATTCTACTTGGGAGGTGAAGTAACTTCTCAGGGTTCATACTTAAGGCTGTGAATTTCTATGTTCTTCCCATGGAACCCTGTTGTTTCCTGCCTATTCAGTGTCCAGGCTTGGCTTGCATTAACTGAGCTGGCCATGTAGTCGAGAAGACATTGGGCTGGGAGACAGTTTCGGCAGCGCTAGTGGATTGTGATCCAGCTGTGTTGGTTCTCATTGGTCTTGGCTTGAACTGAAGACCTTTGTGCTAATGGGCTGTAGTATATTGACATGGGTAAAATAAATAAATTGACATGTGGAACATGTCAAAGCTGCTGATGAAATCAGTAGGAAGGCAGGCGACTTAGTATTAGTGGATCTTAAACTGTTTTACAAATGAGTAATTATGAAAATCTCATCTTGGATGAAAAATGGAAATTGGAGCATTAGTGGAATAGATTAAGCAAGACCTGTAAGCAAATATGCACAGCAATCTGGTGTTTAAACACAGAGACTTTGTTCTATGAGAATTGGTGGCAAATCTAGAGAGTAGCTTGGCAGAAAATAGGTTTTGACAAGTACCTAATGCTTCAGAATTGCCTTGGCAAATCATCACAATATAAAAATTCACAAACAGATTGAGTAGAGTGGGAGGTTATTTGCCAGCTATAGCTAAGAAGGAAAAGTTAGGGTTAGATAAAAAAATTTATAAGCAGATATATGATCAGTACACTAATGTCTCACTTCTTCAATTAGCCCAATTCTCATAACCTCTTCTATGTAATCTTAGATATACACAGAGATGATCTTAACCTTGATCTTGCCATTACATACAAATATTCTACTCATTCAAGAATCCTGAATTTCTTTTAGTTGATCATAATCCTTTATTCTTCCATTTTTCCCTTTGTTTCACTCCTCCTAAACTTATTCTGTCTTCACTTGAACCTTCAATCCCTCTTACCCTCAGGACTTTCCCAAGCCTTTTCTGGCTACTGTTTCTTTTTCCTTGGTGAACAAGTTCAACTTAACTTTCTATTCTCGTCTCCTCTCAAATTTTTTGTTTCCTTGTCCCACCACTAATCATATCTTGCCGAATCCCAACCCTGGATTAACTCTACAATCCACATTCTCCTCTTCAACTTGTGCTCTGAATGGAGATGTGAAACTTGGCTGATTGGATCCACTACAAATTTGGTTTATCTGATGGAATGTTGGACTTGGAATCCAAAAGACCCGAGTTTGAATACTTCCTTAGATACTTACTAGCTGTGTGATTCTAGGTTAGCCATTTGACCTTTTTTACCCTTATTGTCATCATCTCTAAACTGGCAATAATAATAGCCCCTGCCTCATAAGGATATCGTGAGGATTCAGTAAAATAATTAGTGTGAAACTCTTTGTACATCTTAAAAGTTCTATATTAATACTCGTTATCATTATTGTCATCAGCACTCTCAACTGGTTACTTGTGGTAGCAAGGCAATACTTCTGTGCGTCTTTAATCGATTCTCTGTCTTTTTTTTTTTTTTAACCACAGTAGCTGTTCTGATCCCTTTCTTCTGAAATTTTTCATAACCCCTCCCCCCGTGGCCTCAGTTGAGGATGTCACTTCATGGTTCATCAAAAATTGAAGCATTTTGTTGAGAACTCCCTTTTCTTTCCTTTTCATCTTATATCCCCTTGATATCAACCTCACTATGTCTTTTATGAGGAGACATCTTTTCTTGTCAAGATCAGTCACTCTTCATGTTCATACCCTCTTCATGTTCCCTTGACATCCCATCCCCTCCTAGATTTTCCAGATTTTTTCCCACAATTATATCTTCAGTTATAATTACTCTCTTCCCAGCTACAGGCTCTTTCCCTGCTGCTTATAAGTATACCCATATCTCCCCATTCTTAAAAAAAAACCATCACTTGATCCATGCCTTTCTGTTAGCTGTCATCATGTATATTTCCTCCTATTTTCCATTATATTCCTTGAAAAAAAGCTATTTACATGTGGTCCATCTGTTTCCTGTCCTTTTCTTCTAACTACCTCCCTTTTCATTCCCCTCCCGTCAACCCAGTTTGGCTTCTGACCTCATTATTCAACTGAGACTACTTTCTCCAAAGTCATCATTGGTCTCTTTAATGGCCTTTTCTGTCTTTCTCCTTCTTTCTTTCTTTTTTAGTTTAACAAAGGAACCCAATTAATTTTTTCATTTTGTATTTATTTTTATTTATTTAATAGTATTTTATTTTTACATGCACAGATAGTTTTCAACATTCACCTTTGCAAAAACCTAGTTTTATAAATTGTTCTCCCTCTCTCCTCTCCCCTGTTCAACCTAGCAAGCAGTCTGATATATATTAAACACGTGCAGTTCTTCTAAATATATTTGCATATTTGTCATGCTGCACACACAAAAAATCACATTAAAAGGAAAAAAACACAAGAAAGGGGGGGAAAGCATGCAAGAAAACAACAAAAATGGTGAAAATACCATATTGTGATCCATACTCAGTCCCCACAGTCTTCTCTCTGGGTACAGATAGCTCTCTTCATCACAAGACCATTGGAACTGGCTTGAATCATCTCACTGCTGAAAAGAGCCACGTCCATCACAATTGATCATCAAGTAATCTTGTTGTTGCTATGTACAATGCTCTCTTGGTTCCACTCACTTCAGTTAGCATCAGTTCATTTAAGTCTCTCCAGGCTTTTGTGAACTCAATCTGCTGATTGTTTCTTAGAGAACAATAACATTCCATAACATTCATGTACCACTTATTCAGTCGTTCCCAGCTGATGAGCATCCACTCAGTTTCCAGTTCCTTGCCACTACAAAAAAGGCTGCCACAAACGTTTTTGCACATGTGGATCTCCTTCCTTTATGATATCTTTGGGATACAAGCCCAGTGGAGACACTGCTGGATCAAAGGGTACGTATGCACGATATGATAACTCAATTTTTCTACAGAGTTGTTGGATCTGTCACAATTCCACCAACAATGTATTAGTGTTTTTGTTTTCCCTTACCACTCTAACATTTATCATCTTTTTCTTGTGATCAAAGATGATTTTATTAAATCAAGTCATTATACTTAAGCATTTTATTGCTATGGCACCCTGAAAAAACAAACAATTTGATATAGGTTATATATGTGTAGTCATGCAAAAAACATTTATATAGTTTTTTTGTGAAAAAAGGTACAGACAGAAAAATAAAGTGAAAAATAGTATGTTTTGTACTGCTCGCTGTTTTTTTCCTCTGGATGTACATAACATTTTTCATCAAGTTTCTTTAGGCATTGTCTTGGATCATCGTATTGAGAATAGCTAAATCATTCACAGATGATCATAGTACAATATTGCTATTATGGTGTTTTAGTTCTGGAATCTGGCTATAATATTCTTGGTAGTTTTCATTTTGGGATCTTTTTCAGGAGTTGAAAGGTAGATTCTTTCAATTTTTATTTTATTCTCTGATTCTAGAATATCAAGGCAGTTTCTTGAAATATGATGCCCAGTTTTTAAAAACGGCTTTCAGGTAATCCAGTAATTCTTAAATTACCTCTCCTGGATGTGTTTTCCAGTGAGATTTCACATTTTCTCCATTTTTAAATTTTTTAAAAATTTTGTTTGCTGTGCTGGGGCTTTGGCGTTCATGGCACCTTCCAACTGATTTGTTGCACTGAGTGGGAACGTTTGCAGCTGGCGTGTTGTACCTGGACCATGGGCTCTTACAGCTCCTTTGCTGGGGCATAGCATGATACTGGCTGGTCTAGATGCTGCTGTTACTATGTTTTCCCTTTACCTGAGTGAGATATATCTTTCCTAAAGGTCTGTAGGAAAGGTCTTTCTAAGTTGGCATGGGCTAGAAAATTGTTTCATCTCATCCTTTTGTTGGTTCTGCTACTTTAGAATTCATTTTAAGATATTATTTTATAGTAGTTTGGATGTGAATTTGGAAGAGTTCAGGTGAGTTCCTGACTTTACTCCACCATCGTGGCTATTTTGAACAGAAGTTATATATGTTATTTAAAAAAAGCTAAAGATTTGCATTAATAGATATGAAAGACATTAGCCAGAAAAGGAAGCAATGTGACAGTGATACTTACTGTAATTTATTTATTAATTTTTTTAAAAACATGCCTTTAAATATCCTTTCCCAACATCCTCCAGTAGCTCACCATGGTATGAAAGTGACCCTCTGCCCTCTCAGAGGCTGTGACAGACTGTATTTCTGTCCTTTGAGAGACAACCTAGCTAAATTCACAAAGGTTTATGTCACTGACCACACAGTGATTTAATTAAACCAACATTTATTAAGCATTGATGTGCTTAATTCTTGGTGCAGAAGATACAGAAGCATATGTCTCCTGTATGACTATGGCACAAACTCTGCTTTCAGGGAAATTACAATCAAATAAGAGGAAAGACCTTCATTCAGGGAACTATTAGGCAGAAGAGAGTGTGGCTGATATAAAGAAAAGATGTAGGAAAAAGGTGGGTAGGAATTTGAGGATAGAGAGATAATTATCTGTTTGAAAAGGGAGACATGATGGTATTATGGGAAGATGATGGGGGGCTAGAAGAGAATAGGACAAGGAGAGTAGTATATTTTAGTGTAGCTGGAATTTTGAGTATGTGAAGAGAAAGTTCTATGAGGTAGAGCTGAAAAGGTACATGGGAGCCAAATTGGGGAATAGTTTGAATGTCAGAATTTGATGATGACTTTTTAAAAAGTTTGATAACTCTTGAATCTGGTATGTGGAAGAACATGTGAAGGAATTCTTAGCTTTTGATGGTAGAACAATGCCAGTGAAACAAGGTTTCCTGGGAAGAAATAATTTTGATGATAGCTAGCATTTATATAGTGGATTAAGGTTTACAAAGTACTTTATAGCTATTATCTCCTTTGATGTTTACAACAACCTCTCTGGGGTCAATAAATAATGAATATCCAAAAGATCTGTCATCTTTTTGACCATGAGAAACTTCCGTAATGGAAATACCTATTCACACCAGAGAATAGTACTTGCCTAGGGGACACACAGCTAGTTAAGTGTTAGAGATTTGATTATAACCTGAGTTTTCATGACTCCAATCCCAGTATTCTGTCTACCAAGCCACACTGACTTCAGGTAGTACAGATATTATACCCTTTTGATAGGGAAATTGAGGCATAGAGAAGCTTAATGACATGCCCAGGATTCAATATCTAGTGAATTACAGATTCATAGGTTGAACTCAGATTTTCTAACCCAAAATGCAGTACTCTTTGTACCATGTCTAAAATAATGTAGATTTAGAAATTTCTTTCTCCATTCTGTGATGATTTCTTTGACCTTTAATATATCTTATTACAGTCCATCTTTGTCAGCTCAAATTAAAACAGCTTAGCCAAAATTAATCAATTTAGATAAAAGTATGATTCATTTTTTTGCTAATACTTTTAATATTTGTTACCACCAGGCCTTAATGTTATCATGGATCTTATCTACTCAACTCGAGCCACTGTCTTCTAGCTGAAGAATTGTGATTAAAAAATTGTTCTTCAATACTTCAGCAATTCTGTGACCTCATCACTTTTAGAATATCCCTTATGATGATGCATTAATACTTGTTTGATCTGGGCAACTTTTGGCCCTCTCCTAGAAGTGTGCTACATTTGGGCTGCCTAGCACACTTCAGGCCTTCTTTGGTGTTGTCTTGACATTTGTTAGCATTCCAGCAATGGCTCTTGGCTACATAACTGGAGTCACTTTCTTCTCAATGCATATTCCTTTGATGACATTTTTAAAAATATCATCAAGGTATGACTTTAGTGCAGCAATAACCTTAAATTATGACAAATCATGCTTTCTTTTTTAAAATTTTTATTTCCCCCAGTTACATGCAGAAACAACATTTTTTGGTCATTCATGTACATTTCATTTTTGCATATATTCTTATGAAACATGTTGGGAGAAAAAAATCAGAACAAGAGAGAAAAACCACAAAAGAAAAAAGGGACTATAGCATATGTTGATATACATTCAGTCTCCATAATTCTCTCTGTGTATTTGGATGGTGTTTTCCATCCAAAGTTTACTAGGATCTCCTTGGATCACTGAATCACTGAGAAGCAAGTCTGTCATAGGTGATTATCGCAGTCTTGTTGCTGTGTACAGTGTTTTTCTGGTTCTGCTTGTTTCACTCAGCATTAGTTCATGTAAATCTTTCCAGGACTTTCTAAAATTAGCTTGTTCATTATTTTTATAGAACAATAATATTCCATTATTTTCATATACCATAATTTATTCAGCCATTCTCTAGTTGATGGACATCTATTCATTTTTCCAATTTTTTGTCACTACAGAAAGAACTGCTACAAACATTTTTTGCACAAGTAGGTCCTTTTCCCTCTCAGATCACATGTTCTTTTAAAAAAAAATTTTATTCAAGCTTTTTATTTTCAAAACACATGCATGGTTAATTTTTCAATATTGACCCTTGCAAAATCTTGTGTTTCAATTTCCCCCCACCCTCTCCCCTAGATGGCAAATAATCCAATATATGTTAAATGTGGTAAAAAAAATTTGTTAAATCCCATATATGCATACATATTTATGCAATTATCTTGCTGCACAAGAAAAATCAAATCAAAAAGGAAAAAAATGAGGAAGAAAAGAAAATGCAAGCAAACAGCCACAAAAAGAGTGAAAATGCTATGTTGTAATTCACACTCAGTTCCCACAGTTCTCTTTTATTGTGGGTGGGTCTCTTCATCACAAGATCATTGAAACCGGCCTGAATCATCAGATCATGCTTTCTAAGGCTCTGACTTAAAAGACATACATCTAGTAGCTGGTAAGTGTCAAGATCAGGATATGAACTTCCTGTCTGCAGATCTAGCATTCTCTCCATTATCCATGGACTGGTCATTGTGTCCATCCAATCCTTCTTCAAGAAGTTTTGTTAAACATTTCCTGTGATGTTAGAAAAAGTATTGAAGTCACAAGAATTTTTTTCCCCTCTTAACTTTTCCCCCTAGAATATAAAACATTTGATACAGGACAACACAAGCACAACAGTGTCATTTGTTGAGCTGAAATGTTCTTTCTCTGATTAGACTTTGGGACCTTCAAGGAGCAATTGAGATTAAATTGTTCCTTCTATTGAGAATTTTAGCTCTAAGGGTTTTCATAAAGTAAGGAGAGTTTCATTTTTTCCTTTGTTTTTTTCCCGTCGAAGACAGTTGTCATGTAGGGAATGGATTTCCCCAGGCCTTTTTAAGTGGCTGTGTTGAGTCACTGTTGTGATTGTGTGGGATGCGGCTGGAGGATAGAGGTTAATGTTATTGCTTGAGTTCCCCTGAAGAGCTCTGCACTTGTGATTAATCCACATAGCCTGGGTTTCTTTTCTAGTTTCATTTAATTCATGACCTCTGGGACCTACTGGAGAAGTTGCAAATTAAATGACTCACACAACTCAAAATAATTGTGGGATACTTTGGCCCAGAGAGAATAAAGTATAAGTGTGACATTTTTAACTTTGTTCTTGACTAGTTTTCTTAAATGTGTATCACCTACTTGCTCTTATATTCCTCAGGTTCTAGTTTTGGTCCTTCTCTGACAATTCTGTGAGGTTATAATTCATAAGTGGCTTTTTGTGTAAGGTACTTGTCAATTACAACAGACAGATGCCTAGGGAATCCCCTGTCTTTGATATCATGAATGTCCCTCAACTTCTTACCACCTTAGGGAAAGGTGGAAAGGAGGTCTTTCCCAAGCCAAAATGGGGTGGTCAGGTTCTTTTCCATGAGGGCTACAGGGCTTACAGTCTTCCAACATATAGAAAACAAAATACCTAGAGAGTATTGTGTTCTTTTAGTATCAACAGCCTCTCTTCAGTACCCATTAATTCCTCAACTGGGGAGAAGAGTAACAGAATAATCTTGATACCATGAGACATGAATGACCCTGAGAGGCATGTGGTGTGGAAGAGAGCATAATATACTTAAGGTAGAAAGATCTGGGTTCAAATCATGCTGTTCCAATCCCTGGGAAACTCACTTGACTATTCTATGTGTTAATTTTCTCATCTGTAATGGAGATAATGATGCCATCTATGTCCACAGGCTTGTTGTGACTTTTAAGTGAAAAAATATCCTTGAAATGCTTTCCAAACCTTAATATACTAAAGAAGTGTGAACATGAATTTTGATGACCCAAGTAAGTGTATATATATATATATATATTCTTTAATTTTAGAAATTTTTGAGGAGGGAGTAGCTATGGAAGAATGGAGAAAGGTCAAGATCTATAAATGATAACAGTAACAATATCTAACATTCTGTATAGCACTTATAAGTTTGCAAATTGCTTCACATACATTGTTAGCTCACTTGATCTTTATAACTGTCCTGCAAGGTAAGTGTTATTATCCCCATTTTATAGATGAGGAAACTGATAAAGAGGTTATGACTACCTGGGGTCACACAGCTGGTATGTGTCACAGGAATAATTTGAACCTCAGTTTTCCTCTATCCACTTTAGCCCAGGTTCCTGAAAGTGCTGTCTTCTAATTATTTTAGTAACCAATCAGGGAAAACAGCCCCCTGGTAAGCTGAGATCCAAGTGCGAAGACAATTGTTTGATGCAATCCTAAGTACAGAGAGGATTATTTTAGTTAAAGCTTACTAATTTGTTTCTAGATGATATCATCAGTGTTTTAATTTAGCTTTCAGTTGTAGATGGTCACACTAAATTCAAAATACCATTTGTCCCACCAGGAAAACCTACATAATCATTTTCATAAATAGTATAGTGAAATGATCCCAACCAGAAATTTCTCTGAGGCTGATAGTTTTCAACATTCTCCTTTGCAAAACCTTGTGTTCTAAATTTTTCTCCCTTCCTTTCCCCCCTTCTTCCTCCTCTAGACAGCAAGTAATTCGGTATATATTAAACATGTGCAATTCTTCTATGCATATTTACTCATTTTTCATGTTGCACAAGAAAAATCGGATCAAAAGGGAAAAAACGAGAGAAAAAACAAAAATCAAGCAAACAGCAACAAAAAGGTGAAAAAAGTGTGTTGTGATTCAGTCCCCACAGTCTTCTCTTTAGATGCAGATAGCTCTTTCCATCACAAGTCTATTGGAACTGGGCTGAATCACCTCATTGTTGAAAAGAGTCACACCCATCAGAATTGATTATCACATAATCTTGTTGCTGTGTACAGTGTTTTGGTTCTACACACTTCACTCGCCCTCAGTTCATGTAAGTCTCTCTGGGCCTTTCTGAAATTATCGTTCTGATCGTTTCTTATAGAAAAATAATATTCCATAGCATTCATATATCATAACTTACTCAGTCATTCCTCAACTGATGGGCATCCACTCATTTTCCAATTTTTTGCCACTACAAAAAGAACTGCTACAAACATTTTTTACATGTAAGTCCTTTTCCCTGTTTTATGATCTCTTTGGAATACAGTAGATAATTGTCTTTTTAGCAGCATGCTCCAGTGGAAAGATTTGGAATTTGGAAGCAGATTGGATTTGGAAGCAGAGGAGATTGCACTCTTCCATCTAAGGTCCCTTGTAGTTCCAAACTCCTAGATTGTTCTTCCAAGCTTATTAAGCTGGATTTGGAGGTCTCCTTTCAGTTTTCCTGCTTTTTGTTTGTTTTTAGTATATAACATGTCCCACCAAGATCATCCCTAATTCTCCGTTCTTCTTGATATATTAATTTTCCCAGATTTTAATTTTTTACACATAATGATGAAAAATCTTGTTTAGATCTTAAGTTTGCCTGTGTTCAACCCTCCATTTATCAAGTACCAGCCAGATAAATATAAATTCACTCCCAAACAATTGGATGAGTGGACTTCTTCTATTTTTAACTGATGAATGGCCACCGACTGTATGTTTTCTGTCACGTTGCTACCATAGTATCATAGGAACATGGTTTTAAATATGGAAACTGACTTTGAAGCTCATTGGGTTCAGTACCCTCATTGAACAGAGGGAAAAACCAAAGACTGGAAGTTAAATCACAAAGGAATTAAGTGACAAGTAGAATTCAAACCCATATCCTCCAATTCTAATCCTAGTGATTTTTCCACTCTGCATGGGACCATCTCTTATCAGAATAAATCTCACCATACAGTTGAATCCATTCAATGCTATATCAAGGGAATGGATAATGAAAACATCCTTTCTCCATTACACTGAATGGACCCAGCTTATCTTACTAAGGCAATTTTCCAGGTTGAATCTGATTTCCATCACTGAATCAGCAGTTCTGCTGTGCTATAGAAAATATACTGGAGAGCTTCAGGGTCTAGTAGCTGACAGTCAATTTGGCCAGGGTGTAAATTCTGCAAGATGAGTGCACTGAGAGGTCCTCACTGAATGAGAGGAAAAGAGGGACAAATGATGTTGGCAAGTGAGGCACAATGCCACAAAAGCCATTTTGAGAGCTGAAAAACAGAGCTTTGAAAGTGGGATTAAAAAGTAAAATTAAATTAACATTTTAAAAGGGAGAAGCCACAGCAGTTTGGGAATGGAGACAACATCCTCAACAACATGCTGGGAACAGAGCAATCTTCTTTGAGGAAATTTTTGTTGGATTTTTTTTTTTTTACCATCAGGAGGTCACCATAGCCATGTAACCACAAATGAGCCTGGAAGGAAAGAGGTGCATGAAATCATTATCTCAAAACATTAGGGTGGGGGAAAAGGGTCTGGCTCTTCTTAATGGGTGGAACAGACTCACTGTCATTTGGCTTTACTCAAAAGGAGATCTGGGAGGATGAGAAAAGGTGTGGATCCATCTTTCCCCATGATGACAGGGTGAGAACACAGCTCCAGGAACCTGAATAGGTGAAGGTGCCAGGCTTCAGCTTCAGCTACAGCTGTGTATGGAAACTGTAAACAATTATATTCATTATTATTATCACCAGTCATTCTAAACTGATCTTATTTGGGGTCAATTTAGAAATGAATGTGAAAGATTTTATGTTTCCTCTGAGATCCACCTGGAAATTGTTTCACTCTATAGTCATTACGCTCTGAAAAATCAATACTGTATATTTTTAATTGCCTTATCACATCTTAATCAATTGATAAACATTTATTAAGTGCTTACTTAGTGCCAGGTATAGTATTGAGTGCTCTGCTCCCTTGGTTCCCTATGACTTGCAGAGTCAAATACAAAATACTGTTTGGCCCTTCGTAGTCTTACCCCCTCCTACCCTTCCAGTTTTTTCACACCTTACTCCCCATCATGTACCCTTTGATCCGACAGCACCGGTGTCACAAACAAGACATTCCATCTCTCAGCTCTGGGCATTTTCTCTGGCTCTCCCCTATTCTTGGAACCTTCTCCCTCCTTTTCCTTTGCTCCAACTATTGACCTTTCTGGCTTTTCTTAAATCCTAAATAAAATCCTGCCTTCTCAAGGAAGCTTACCTCAACCCTTTTTAATTCTAGTGCCTTTCCTCTTTTAATTATTTCTTATTTATTCTGTATGTAATTTGTTTGTACATATTTGTTCTCTTGTATCATTAGATTGTGAGCACCTTGAGGGTGGGAATTGTCTTTTTTCTCTTTTTGTATCCTCATTGTTTAGCACGTGGCCAGATACATAGTAGGCACTTACTAAATATTTATTCATTGACCGGGAAAGCAAAGACAAAAATGTATCCTCTCAATAACAGAAGGAAGACTGAGTGAAGATGGTTGACCAAAAATAGCTGCATTGATTTTCAGCTACATTGGTTGATGAGCCAAATAAAAGGGAAAGGGGACTTTGAGGTTCCTGCTCCTTGGAATAGAAAAAACAGATGAACATGGGGAGGGGAGTAGGATGTGAGGAGGTACATGAGCCACAGGCTCGTTGGGCATTTGTTTTTACAGACATTCTGCTATACCATGGGCTGCACGGAAGCAAGTGGTACCTGCAAAATCTCCAGGGGTTGGGGATGGATGTGCCCTGAGTTCACTTGGCAGAATGCAGACAGAAGATGGGCATGGGAGGTCACACACACAGACTTGGAAGGGACTCAATGACCATCTAGTCCAAGATGAACTTGGCTACTTGAACAAGGCTTTCTTCTACTGCAAAGCCAATGGGTTTTGTTGTTGTTGTTGTTGTTTTTGAAAATGATGAAGAAGAGCTCACTATCTTTTGAAGTTACCCAGTGCTTCCTTACATTAATGTTTTTTCATGTCAAATGGAATTTTTAAAAAGCCCAAATAAAAGATTAGATTGATTATAGGGGCCTATATACAGAAGATGTACAGCCTATACATAGGCCAGCTGTACATCCAGGTTTGTTGAATGGTAAAATCCTAGTAGTGTACTGGTTAAGAACCCATCTCCCAGCAACTTTGCCATTTTCAGTTTTGTCCTCTTCACCCATCAGTCATTTGAAATATCTCATGTTTGAAATAAACTGCCTCATTCACATCTGAGAGAGACACACTTTTGACAAGCTCTGTAATTGTAGAATATGGACTTTAATAAGTACTGAAGTGAGACTACATGGCATAATGGTAGAAACACTGGATTTGAGTCAGGAGACCTGTAATCCAGGCTCAGCTTTGCTGCTAATGAGCTGGGCAAACTTGATTCCTTTAACTCTGGGCTTCATTTTTTTATTTGTTTAATTATGGAAATGGCCAAGTTACAGATTCTTAACCTGGGATCCTTGGTGTTTTTTTTTTTTTTATTAATTGCATTACATTATAATTAGTTTTTTTTTGGTGTTTTATATGATGTATTTAGAAACCTTTTGAAAAGGGGTCAATAAGCTTCTTTTAGCTGCCAAAGAGGTCCAGGATATACAAATTGATTAAGAGCTCCAGGGTTACATGAAATCACATTCTTCCTATTCTAAACTAATCTATGAACCTAAGAAATACACTTTTTATTCTTACTACTTCTGAATTCAAGGATGTGATCAATTCTAAAATATCTTAAATAAAAAAGGGACAGGGAGAGAAGACCTGCCTCATCTCACTTGCTACCAATGGAAAAATATTTTTCTACTTATTAGCTCTTTAAAAAAAAAAGCCAGAGAACTTCTCAAGTATCATCCAGTATTCTAAATCAAATTCGAGTTGCATCAGTTAGCTTAATAGTGTTTCTATTTTAATTTGGTTCACTAGTCCCACGTGTACTTTTTTAAAGAGTAAATTAAACAAGCATAATTAAATTATGTAACAAGGTTTAAGTAAGACGATAGGAGTGCTGGTAGGGGTAACACAACATAGAATTTTGATCTTGACTAGATATATTACCAGAAGACTTGGCATGAATGTTTTGGAGCTAACTGAAGTTTTTTTTAACAAAGGACTTTCCAAGTTGAATTGATTTCTGCCCCTCCCCAAACTTTAGTCATTTAGGGGTATTTGCAGGGTGTATAGAAGACTGAAAGTCAAAAGGAATCTTGTTTGTTTGTGTTCTGGTGTCAGAACTCAGACCTCAGACCTCCTTCACCAGGGACAATGGAGTGAGCTCACTAGATAGAATTGGGTGAGTAGCAATCAAGCTGCTTAGGACTACATGCATCTGAGCATGTCTCCCAGCATAGCTGCCTGGGAAACAATTTGCCTGGGTTCTGAAGCAGCAGCCCAAGCCTACAAACACACCCTTATAGAGACCCCCAGGACACAGACACCTAACACATGTGCTTCTGGTTGTCTTCTTGCAGCTGGTTAAGCATCCAGGCACACACATCATAAAGCCACGAGAATACAAAGCACATTGGCTAGCTTATATGGCTGTTCCATTTATTTGAATCTCATTTGGCCTTTGTTCCCAATCTCTTCCAAACGCTGTGCATCACTACTGACAATGAGTTTGAAGGGTATACCAGCCCTACTCCTTAGCACCATCTGTGCCTAAATATCCATCATTTTATAACTCAGGTGGGAGCAGACACTGCCAGAGCCCATCTCCAGCCCTCAGCCCCCCAGCTGGGTTAATGTTCCTCAGGCCCTGTACTGGTTTCTCTGTTCTCGCAGCTTGGAGGGGTGCACATGTTTCAGTTAACTTAGGGTTAACAAGAAAATCTATTTTGGTTTTGCTTTTGTTGTTTAGGATCTTTCTAAAAGATTGGACTACCCTGTTGAGTTTAATCCATGTAACATAATTGAATCTATTTTTTGATAGCTGGGGATCTTTGCCTTGGGGAGGTCATCATTCTGAAAGCTAATTCTCATTGTCCAAGGCTGTTTTGTTTTTTCTTTAAATCACTCCCTGACAGCAAGTTGTTTTGTCTGTCTGAAAGCAGTCTCTTTCCTCAGATTTCTCAAAGTATTTGTTCTGTATTTTTCCCTATCACATTCTAATTTATGTCATACCTACCCTTGTACATGTCTATTCTCTCTTCTATAGTCTTCCTCCTTTTGCCCCTCCCATAGACTGGGCTTCTTTGTAGGTGACAATTGCATTTCAATTATGAAAGGTGGAAGCCAGTTTGCACAGGGTTTAAAATAGTGAATGGAAAGGAAGTAGAAGTACCAGGATGGCTTTTTGATGAGTTTAGTACGAGCTATAGGATGACAGGATCTAGTGAGATTTTTTTAAAAGACTGGAGAGACTTGAGAGTATAGGTATCAGGGAAGAGACCAGTAGATAGAGACAGATTAAATGGGGATGATAGGTGCTCTGATGAAGATGGGAAGGAGTGAGATCAAGGGTGCATATAGAAAAGTTGGCCTTGTCAAGTGGAAGGCACATCGAGTCATCAGATACTGGAATGAAGGAGAAGATAGTGGAAGATGATGTTAGAGTTGTGTGGGAAGAAGGACCTTCCTGGTCATTGGCTCCAGTTTTTGAAAATGAACCATAAAGTTCTCAGCTGGGAGGATTAGAGGAAAGGGAGACCATGGGAAATTTCAAAAGAGAAGAAATTTTTTAATTAGGTGGAAACATTAGAACTGCTTTGCTGTGACGATAGCTCAATTGATGTTAATTAATTAAATTTTTAATGGGCACAGCACAATTTTGTGATTTCTTCCCATTCTCTTCATCAGAATATGAATTGAAGTAATGTAGGCAGATGGTAGGGATAATCCAGGTTTGGGATGTGACAAGATATGATTGATAAGGTAACAAAATTCTAAATAGAGTAATAGTTTGGAGTTAAACTAGTTGGTTCTCCAATGGTTAAAGATGGGGTAGAGAGGAGAGTATAGTTAGAGCAGGGGCAAGGCTCTGAGGTAACAAACAGATTGAATGCCAAAATTAAGATAAAGAATAGGGTTAGATATTTAACATGTATTGGTCAACCTGCCATCTGGGGGAGGGGATGGGGGGAAGGAGAGGAAAAAATGGAACAAAAGGTTTGGCAATTGTCAATGCTGTAAAATTACCCATGCATATAACTTGTAAATAAAAAGTTATAATTAAAAAAAAAGAATAGGGTTAGGAGAAATGAGGCATAGGGAGAGACAGAAAGATTATGATCAGTTAAAGTAAATTCAGAGTTCTTAAATAAGGAAGTGGAACACTTATAGCAGATAGCAAGATCACAGATATGGCCATCTCTGTGTATAGGTAAGGTGATGGAGAGAAGTAGGTTATGGTTGTTGAGTGTAACTATGTTGTGGCTACAATAGAGATTTTAAATCGGCCTTAGAGCTTGTTTTTTTTTTAATTAAATGTTATCTTACCTTTTATTTGTTAAAATTTAAAAAAATTCAGTTCTAAATTATCTCCTTTCTTCTATTCGCTCCCCTACCCATGGAGAAAGCAAGAAATATTATATCCATTATACACATGAAGTCATGTAAAACATATTTCTTCATTAACATTGTTCCAAATAAAAAACCCCAAGAAAATATGCTCCAGGATGTACTCTCAATTGATCCTCTCTCTGGAGGTAAATCTCATTTTATATTATTAGTTCTTTTGGAGTTACATTGAATTATTGTATCGATTAGAGTTACTAAGTCTTTCATAGCTGATTATAATATTGTTGTTATTTTGTAGGTCTTTCTCCTGGTTCTACTCACTTCACTTTGCATTTGCTTATGTAAGTCTTCCCAGGTTTTTTCTGAAACTATCTCCTTCGTCATTTCTTATAATGAAATAGTACTATCATCCCATTCGTATACCTTAAATTATTTAGCCATTCCTTAGTTGATGAGCATTCTCTCAGTTTCTAATTCTTTACCACAACAAAAAGTGCTGTTATGTTTTTCAAATTTTGATAAAATTTAGTTTCTCTAATGTTTTAGAACAATTTTTTTCATAGACTAGATTGTTTTCATTTTTTTCCTCACTAAAACCTGTCCTTTCACATTCTTTGACTTTTATGACTTGGGGAATGCTTCCTATTTTTATGAATATGACCCAGTTCTCTCTCTCTATTTGAAAAATGACACCTTTATTCAGAGAAATTTATGGCAAATCCCCCCCCCAATTTCCTGCTTTTCTTCTAATTTTGGCTACATTGGTTTTGTTTATGCAAAACCTTTTTGATTTAATGTAATAAAAATTATGTTTGATTGTGAACCCTTCATCTTTTCATAGATTTGACAGGTAATTTCTTCCATGCTCCCCTAATTTACTTATGATTTTACCCTTTATGTTTAAATCATATACACATTTTAAGCTCCATCTTGGTATATGCTGTGAGTTGTTGGTCTGTGCCTAGGTTCTGCAGACTACTCTCCAGTTTGCCCATCAGTTTTTGTCCTATAGTTCTTTTCCACAGCTGGGATCTTTGGGCTCATTAAACATTAGGCTGCTGTGTTCATGTGTTTCTGCACCTAATCTATTCTTTTGGTACATGATCTATTCATTTGGTAAACTTCTCTATTTTTTTTTATCCAGTAAGAAATTATTTTGCTAATTAACACTTTGTAGTATAATTTGAGATCTGATTTTGCTAGGCTGCCTTCCTTTACTTTTTTCCCTATTGATTCCTTTGATATTCTTGACTTTTTTGTTCCTTTACATGAATTTTAATATTTTTTCAAGCTCTACATAATAATTCTCTGATTCTTTAATATGGCACTGAATAAGTAAATTAATTTAAATAGTATTATAATTTTTTGTTATCCTGCACATGAGCAATTAACATTTCTCCAGTTGTTTAGATCTGTCTTTATTTATGTGAGAAATATCTTATAATTGTGTCATGTAGTTCCTGGTTATGTCTTGGCAAGTAAACTCCTATTTTATACTGTCTGTTGTCATTTTAAGTGAAATTTCTATTTTTTCTGGATTTTGTTGGTAATATAATATAATATAATAATCTCCACCAAGGGACCTGTATGTGCAGAAATGTTTGTGGCAGCCCTCTTTGTATTGGCTAGAAACTGGAAACTGAGTGGATGCCCATCAATTGGAGAATGGCTGAATAAATTGTGGTATATGAATGTTATAGAATATTATTGTTCTGTAAGAAATGACCAGCAGGATGATTTCAGAGAGGCCTGGAGAGACTTACACGAATTGAAGCTGAGTGAAATGAGCAGGACCAGAAGATCATTATATACTTCAACAACAATACTATATGATGATCAATTCTGATGGACGTGGCTCTCTTCAACAATGAGAGGAACCAAATCAGTTCTCTTTGTTCAATAATGAATAGAACTAGGTATACCCAGTGAAAGAACTCTGGGAAACGAGTGTGAACCACTACAAACATAGCATTTCCAATCCCTCTGTTTTTGTCCACTTGCATTTTTTATTTCCTTCACAGGTTAATTGTATATTATTTCAAAGTCCGATTCTTCTTGTGCAGCAAAGTAACTGTATGGACATGTATACATGTATTGTATTTAACATATACTTTAACATATTTAACATGTATTGGTCTACCTGCCATCTGGGGGAGGAGATGGGGGAAGGAGGGGAAAAATTGGAACAAAAGGTTTTGCAAAATCAGTGCTGAAAAATTACCCATGCATATATCTTGTAAATAAAAAGCTATAATAAAAAAGAAAAACTCCATTGTTTCCTGTGCTATTTAGTGTTTTTATTTTGTATTTTGTCAAAACCTTTTTCTTCATCTATTGAGAAAATCACATGATTTTTATTGGTTTAGTTTTTGATATGGCCAATTATGCTGATAGTTTTCCTGGTAACTGAGCCAAGCCCCGAATTTCTAGTATAAGTCTCATCTGGTCATACTAAATGAGCTTTGTAATATATTGCTGTAGGCTTCTTGCTAGTATTTGATTTTTTTACATCAATATTCATTAGGGAAAGAGGTTCATAGTTTTCTTTCTCTGTTTTTTCTCTCCCTGTTTTAGATATAAAAACCATATTCGTGGGGCAGGTAGGTGGCCCCAGAGTCAGGAGAACTCAAATTCAGCCCCAGACATTTAGCATGTATTAGGTGTGGGACCCTGGGCAAGTCACCTAACCTGATTGCCTCACCCAAATTAAATAAATAAAACAAATTTGTGACATAAGAAATTTGGTAGGACTGCTTCTTTACCTTTTTTTCCTCTGAACAGTTTTTATGGTATTGGGATTAATTATTCTTTAAATGTTTAGGGGAATTTTCTTGTAAATCCACCTGCTCCTGGGTATTTGTTCAATGAGAGCTCATTTATGGCTTGTACAGTTTCTGTCCCCAAAATAAAGTTATTTAAAGCATTCTATTTTCTCTTTTGTTTATCTGGGCAGATTATATTTTTGTAAATATTCATTCCTTTCATTTAGATTATTAATTTTATTGGCATTTAATTGGGCAAAATAACTGCTGATAATTGCTTTTTTCATCTTAACTTGCTGTGTATTTACTTTTTTCGTTTTGGATAGTGGTAATTTTTTTTTTAAATCTGCTCTTTCTATCTTATGTTGACACGTGTTGAGATAAATTTTCCCACAAGTAGTGCTTTGGCTGTAGCTCACAAATTTTGGTATGTTGTCTCATTGTTGTCATTACCTTTAATGAAATTATTGATAGTTTCTCTAATTTGTTTTTTGATTCACTCATTATTTTAGGATTAGATTATATACTTTCCAATTATTTTCTAATGTATTCTTCAAAAATCTTTTATTGAATGCATTTTTAATTTCATTGTGGTTCCAAAGTGTGTATTTAATATTTCTGTTTTTCTGTATTTGTTTCTTAGGATTTTATGCCCCTATACATAGTCAGGTTTTTAAAGTGCATATACAGCTGAGAAAATGGTATACTCTTTTCTATGCTCATTTGATATTCTGCAGAGATCTATCATATCTAATTTTCTAAAATTCTGTTTATCCCCTTGATTCACTTTCTTGGTTAGATTTATCTAGATCTGAGAAGAGTAAATTGAAGTTTCCCCATTAGTATAGTTATTTTATCTCTTTCATCCTGCAGTTTATTTAGCTTTTCTTTCACAATTTTGGATACTATGCTATTTGGTTCATATATGTTCAATATTGATATTAATTCATTGACTATGGCACCTTTTAGCAAGATGTGGTTTCCTTGTTTGTCTCTCTTATTTTTTACTTTTACTTTGAGATCATAATTATTACTCCTATTTTTTTTACTTCAACTGAAGCATAATAGATTCTGTTTCAGTCCTTTATTTTAACTCATTGTGTTTTTCTGTTTGTGTGTCTCTTGTAAATAATATATTGTTTGATTTTGATTTCTCATTTATTCTTCTAGTCTCTTCTATTTTCATTTTCACAGTTATAGTTACTATGTGTTTCCCGCTATCCTAATTTTCTTTTTATCTTCTTTGTTGGTTACCCTACCTTTCCCTAAAAGTCTGATTCTGACCGCTGCCTCCCTTAATCTACTATTTCTCTTATTACTCTCCTCTTTTCCTCTTAGTCCCTTCCTCTTCTGCTTTTCTGTGGGATAAGATGAGTTTGTGTATCCAACTGTGTGTGTGTGTGTGTGTGTGTGTATGTGTGTGTGTATTCTTCTGTTCTGTTCAGATGAGAGTGAGGTTCAAAAATTGGCTGTTCTCCACTTCCCATTTTTCTCTCCATTGTGAAAACTCCTCCTTGTATGCCGCTTTTATGTGAGATAATCCCTCTTCTTTCTCTCATTTCATCCTTCTTCTATTGCATCCCTCCTGCTGCTGTCTCTCATTGCTCCCCCTCATCCCATAGCTGCCAGTGCTACTTCTGTGGCACCATGCTTCCAAACAGCCCCCACTCTAGGTTTTGCAGACCTGTCTTGCTATTTCTCCAAGCTGTCCTTGGCTGAAAAAATGGCTCATTAAGATTTTTTGTTGGTTTTTCCATTCAACATTTGATTTGATGAACTTTTAAAACTTGTTTCATGGGAATGGGTTGAAGAAACTTGGCAAAAAATGCTGACTTCATTCAAGCATGTTATCTCTACCTGTAGTTAAGTTGCTTTTAGTATGGTAAAAGTTCTCATTGTGGCATTTGGCAACAAGGAGTGGTAGATGAACCCAATTTAGTATTTGGTTTTGTTTCAGAGTGGGCACTCAATAATCATAATAGCATTTCATGTTTCTCTGGCATATACAGGTTTATGATATACTTTCCTCCCAAGCACTTCATGTGGTAGGTAGTGCCAATGAGTCTTCTCATTTTACAGATGAGAATAATGAGGCTCAGAGAAGTGATTTGTTTGAAGACACACACAATGGGTGAAGTTTATTGTGCTTAGTGCTTTATAAATATAATCTCACTTGATCCTCAGATCAACCTTGCAAAGTAGCTAAACCTCCAAGATAGGTGCTATTATTATTCCCCTTTTACAATTGAGGAACTATGGCAGAAAGAGGTTAAAATTACTTACCTGCATTTGAACTTCTTTGGCACTTCAGTCCCAGCACTCTAGCCACTGTATCACTTTATTTCATCATGTAGCTACTATCCATGACATAGCCCCAACCTAGGAACATCACAGACATTTTCCAGCAGGAATTAAAAGCAAGAAATCTAGAGAACTTTCTAATTTAAGGAATGTTTCCTTTAGGCATATGAAAGTGAAGAGTTCAACACCCCTCTCACTTCACTAACAGAACCTAGAATGATATGCTTCATCCTAAATGACATGGAAGAAAACATCATCATAGTTTCTTCAGAACTTCTCTCTCTCAGAGGTTTCAGTGGTGCTGGCCCTCCCACCTCTGGTACAATCAATTCCCTCAGCTAGTATGATACCTGGTCAAGGCCTTCCCTGAATCCACTAGAGAGGACCCATGCCACATGCGAGACAACTCCTTGTTTTGTTGTATTTTTTTTTGGTGGCCACTAGTGCAAATTGTCTGAGGTATTTTTTCATTCAGTCTACAAGCGTTTCTTGAGTGCTCATTATATATACATCACCATATTAAGTGTTCTTTTTGTCTAGACCATTGATTTCACTGATTTAGGTAACTCCCATGAGGAGATTTCCTAAACCAGTACAGATAAACAACTATTCTATAACTTACAGCCTTAGAGAGTTGCTGGGGTGGGGGGAGCTGTGAGATCAAGTAATTTCCCTGGGATCAGACAGTCAAGATGACACTTAAAATCAAATTTTATGAACCTTAAGAGCAGTATTACCCGTCATCACCATCCCCGGCTAAGATACACATACATGCAATAAGCAGAGAACCAGAAGAAGGCATCC
Organism: Sarcophilus harrisii; assembly: GCF_902635505.1. Classification (NCBI taxonomy): domain Eukaryota; kingdom Metazoa; phylum Chordata; class Mammalia; order Dasyuromorphia; family Dasyuridae; genus Sarcophilus; species Sarcophilus harrisii. The sequence goes on along the minus strand of NC_045432.1, from coordinate 57,410,833 downwards.
CGTGTATTGGGTGGATCCTTCCTGCATGGTTTTTGGTTGGACATTAATGAGAATCTTCCAGACTGAGAAGGTGTTACAGATAGGTTGGAATCATATCTCAGTTTCCAAAATATCAAAGCAGCAACTGAACAGCGTCCACCTCTCTGTCAATCTTCACTCTCCTGATTTGATCAGCCTACCCCCTTTTCTTGTCACATGTGTTATCAAAGGATCAGTATCAGGCCTGCAGAATGACACTGAAAAAATCTTTTTGGGTTTTGGAGTTGCGCTTTCCATTTGTGGAGACAGACAGCTGTCACTGCTCGAAAGTTAATGGCACGTCAGTAACATCATGAACTCTCTGGACTGTGCAGCTCGGCATCTGGACCTGAAGAGATGAAGTCAGCCTCAGAGTCACTCTAGCCTGGAAATGATTTCATTGAGCTGCAATGCAGATGGATTAATTCCAGTACCGTAAAGTCAACAGAGTTGAACATTGGCTACATCACAGTCTTCATTACTGTGGTCTGGATCAGGTTTTGATGAAGTAATTTCCCTTGAGTTTAGCACTTACAAAACATATAGGGCGTCCTTCTTGGATTGGACTTGAGATCGGTCTTCCCTTCCCCCAAGTTCAGTAAATTGGTCTTTATCAGTTGCACATGGACCTCTATGATTTGGAATGGTTTCAAACAAGACCCATATGTTTTGTTGCACTCGGTGCCCAAACAATCGGATGCATGAAATAAGATTCATTTTTTTGGCACAGGTGATGGAATTAATAACAAATGATATAACACTCACTGTGAGGACCTTCAGTGTAGCACGGCACTAGGTAACTGAAGTTTTCATAATGGATGACCCATCCCTTTGCCGAGGAGTCTGTCACCACGTCCTTCCCATTAAGACAACTGTATCAAATTCCAAAGGCCACCAAGATGGACTCATTATTACAGGGAGGGGGGACAACCCTCAAAGCTTGGGCAGTAAGGGTTTAGTCAGACCTCATTGTCCTGCTAAAAGTACACTATCGCAAATTCATAGGTTGTAGTTTTTGGGTTCCCAAGGAAACGTTGCATTTTAAACAGAAAAAAAAATTATCCAAGACCACAGCTGAAAAGATGGAATGAGTCCTCAATATATTCTGTTCTGAAACAAAGGAATGTGCAAAAACAGTTATTTTTCCAGCTCCCCCCCCCAAACCTCTGCATTCTTTATCAAACCAAAGGAAAGCAGTCGAAAGCAGGCCAAGTATAGTCACATTTTTTAGTTTTCAACCAAGGCTGGGGCGGAGTGGGGAGGAGAGGAAATGGCCCCGGATGGTACAAATTAATATCCTCCATTGTGCCTTGTGAGTAGAAATATTCAGACATTATATGGCCTTTATAGTAGAAAGAGCCCTGCATTTGATGTTGAGGGATCTGGGTTCAAATTATGTCTCCATATGGCCCTAGTCAAGCCATTTCACCTCACAGAGGATCAGTTTACTTATATACAACAAAAGGGTTAGACTAGATGACTTTTAGGGTCCTTCCTAGCTTTAAATCTATAATCCTATGTGCCTGTCTCATAATCTAAAATTTCTGTATTGGTTCTCAGAACATCCAGGAATTTTTTTGTATTGGGCACTGTGTTGGGAAGTAGAGGATACGGGGAAAGTAAAATTGGCCTCTGATTTCAAAGAACTTATATTCTAATGGACAATATACAAAATGCATACAGAGTAGAAGATGATCTTAGAGGGGAAGTCACTAGAAACTTGGGAAAGAACTTTTCAGAGTGGGAGGCAGGCAGGTCAAAGGTGTGGAAAAGACCTCAAAGAGGGAGAGTCACCAAGTTGTGAAGATTTGAAATGCCCTATTTGATCCTGGATTTGATAGGAAGCCACTGGAGTTTGTCAGGTACGGCGCTGATATAGTCAGATCTGTGTTTTAGGAAAATTACATTGGTACTGAATGAAGGTAGAATGGAGTGGAGAAAAACTTGAGAAAGGGAGAGATTAGGAAACTATTACAATGGTCCAGGAAAGAGATTGTAGGGATCTAGAGTGATGACTGTATTAGTGGAGGAATGTAATAGATAACAAAACAAGATTTGGCAAGGAATTGGAGATGTGCGATAAGAGTGAAGAATGAAGTTGTCAGTCTGTGTGATTAGGATAATGTTGCTCTAGACATTAACAGGGAAATTAGGGGGAGAAAGGATTTGGGAGGAAAGATGAGTTCAGCTTTGGACATGTTGAATTTAAGGAGTTCAAGGAGTTCACTAGGAAGCTGGCAATGATGTATCATGGAGTTTAGGAGAGAGTCTAGGGCCAGATACCATGATCTGGGAATTATTTGAAGAAAGAAGATAATTGTACCCAACAGAGGTTATGAGATCACTATAGAGAGAGGGAAAAGAGGAGATGACCCAGGCAGAGCTTTGGGGGACACCCATTACTTAGTGGGCATGACATTGATGAAAAATCAGCAAAGATTTTACTTCAGAAGTAAAGCAGGATCTTGAATATCCAGAGAGGAGAGAGTATTAAGGAAGAGAAGGTGGTCAGTAGTGCTTTACAGAAATCAAGGATTATGAATAAGAAAGAGCCATTGGTTTTAGCAATTAAGAGAATTTCAGTTGAATGAGACTGGACACCATACTACATGGGGGATTAAAAGAGTAATTGCTGAGAGGAAATAGAAGCACCTGTTGGAAATGACTTTTTCAAGACTTTTTTTTCTGAGGAGAGGAGAGAGATACAGGATGATAGAGATGATTGGATCAAGTGAGGGTTTTAAAATATGTGGCAGATTTGAGTGTTTTTAAGCAGTAGGGAAGGAGCCAAGTAATGTGAGTCTCAAAGGAGGAGAGGCTGCTAAGTGATGGCAGTACTGGGAGATTTTGGAACACATGTACTTTTAGGTTTTCACTTCTTACATTTATTTTGTGTGTCCTTATGTGGCTATCTTCCTTAAAAGAATATAAGCTTCTCAAGGGAAGGGGATGTCTGATTTTTGTTTTTATTAGTTCCATTGTCTGACACATAGTAGGTGTTTAATAAATGCCTACTGATTGATTGGTTGATCATCTTTATGCTATGACAAAGAAATTGACAGCATAACTGTCATAACTAATCAGGACTTTGTAAGAGTTAATCTGGTTCATTTATTGATTTCATATGATAATGAAAAAAATTTAGCCATAAATCATTGGCAATTCTACTAATTTTACTTATCTGTTCCTTCGGTAATAATAATAGCTGAAAAAACTGGAAAGTGAATGTCTGCCCATCAGTTGGGGAATGCTGAATAAATTATGGTATATGAATATAATGGAATATTGTTGTTCTATAAGAAATGATTAGCAGGCTGATTGCAGAGAGGCCTGGAGAGACTTACATAGACTGATGCTAAGTAAAGTGAGTGGAACCAAGAGAGCATTGTATGCAGCAACTGCAAGATTATGCAATGATCAACTGTGATGGACTTGGCTTTTTTTTGTTTTGTTTTAATAATGTGGTGATTCAAGGCAATTTCAATAGATTCATGATGGAGAGCCATTTGCATTCAGAAAGTGGACTGTGGGGACTGAATGTGGATCACAATAAAGTATTTTCACCTTTTTTGTTATTGTTTGGTTTTTTTGTTCTCATTTTTCACCCTTTGATCTGATTTTTCTTGTGCAACATGATAAATGTGGAACTATGTTTAGAAGAATTGTATGTGCTTAACCTATATTGAATTACTTGCTGTCTAGGGGAGAGTGGTGGGGGGAAGGGAGGGAGAAAACTTTGGAACAAAAAGTTTTGTAAGGGTGAATGTTGAAAATTATCTTTTCGTGTACTTTGTAAGTAAAAAACTATTATTATTATTATTATTAATACCTGACATTTATATAATGCTTTAAAGCAAAACACTTTCTATGCTATCTTATTTGATCCTCTGAAAAAGGATACCAGTTTTTGGATGGTATCTGTGAGGTATTATCCCCATTTTGCAGATTAAGGACACTGCTTGCAGAAGCTAAGTGAATCTCTAGTTGGGGTTATGCAACTTCTAAGAGTGGTTATTTTCAAATTTATTTGCTAAGTTAATAATTGGATTGAGAGAATTTACTTTGGGCTACAGGATGGCTGAAATGATGACTTTTGGTCTTGTGAGGCAAAGTATCTCAGTTTTAATTTCATCTCTGGCTGTTTCCTTCCTGTTTTTGTTCATCCTTTGTGAAGAGGCCCAGGGACATCATGGGCTGGTGTCTTGACTTGTGCATGAATTGGACTAAGACAAGGCAGAATTGCCCAAAATTGACAGCCTCACTTTCTCTTCCAGAGCCGTTGAAGTTCAGCCGCAGTGGCCTGACTGGCACTTGGACAAGTCATTTTATCTCTGAATCTCTTAACTTGTGAAATGTGTCAGTTGAAGAGATCCTTTCACATTTCCCTCAACTTGAAATCTGTGATAGGATAGTTCTCTCTATCCTCTCAGACCTGTGGAGGAGGAAGGAATTTATAACCAAAGAAGAACTAGAGATTATTATTGACCACAAAATAGAAAATTTTGATTATATCAAATTAAAAAGCTTTTGTACAAACAAAACTAATGCAGACAAGATTAGAAGGGAAGCAATAAACTGGGAAAACATTTTTATAGTCAAAGGTTCTGATAAAGGCCTCATTTCCAAAATACATAGAGAATTGACTCTAATTTATAAGAAATCAAGCCATTCTCCAATGGATAAATGGTCAAAGGATTTGAACAATTCTCAGACGAAGAAATTGAAACTATTTCTAGCCATATGAAAAGATGCTCCAAGTCATTATTAATCAGAGAAAGGCAAATTAAAACAACTCTGAGATACCACTATACACCTGTCAGATTGGCTAGGATGACAGGGAGAGATAATGCGGAATGTTGGAGGGGATATGGGAAAACCGGGACACTGATACATTGTTGGTGGAATTGTGAATACATCCAGCCATTCTGGAGAGCAATTTGGAACTATGCTCAAAATGTTATCAAACTGTGTATACCCTTTAATCCAGCAGTGCTACTACTGGGCTTATATCCCATAGAGATCTTAAAGAAGGGAAAGGGACCTATATTGCAAGAATGTTTGTGGCAGCCCTCTTTGTTGTGGCCAGAAACTGGAAACTTCCATCAATTGGAGAATGGCTGAATAAATTGTGGTATATGAATGTTATGGAATATTATTGTTCTGTAAGAAATGACCAGCAGGAAGATTTCAGAAAGGCCTGGAGAGACTTACATGAATTGATGCTGAGGGAAATGAGCAAGGCCAAAAGGTCATTATATACTTCAACAACAAGACTATATGATGTTCAGTTCTGATGGACGTGGCCCTCTTCAGCAATGAGATGAACCAAATCAGTTCCAATAGAGCAGTAATGAACTGAACCAGCTACACCCAGCAAAAGAACTCTGGGAGATGACTATGAACCACTACATAGAATTCCCAATCCCTCTATTTTTGTCTGCCTGCATTTTTTATTTCCTTCACAGGTTAGTTGTACACTATTTCAAAGTCCAATTCTTCTTGTGCAGCAAAATAACTGTATGGACATGTATACATATATTGTATTTAACATATACTTTAACATATTTAACATGTATTGGTCTATCTGCTATCTGGGGGAGGGGAAGGAGGGAAGGAGGGGAAAAATTGGAACAGAATTTTGCAATTGTCAATGCTGAAAAATTAACCATGCATATATTTTGTAAATAAAAAGCTATAATAAAAAAAAGAATAACCAGAATCATTTTCATTTCAACCATCATGAAACTTCTTTCATTTGTTTTGACCTTACAATATATAAAATTCACATACTGGATCTCCTTTGATTCTTGAAATATGCCTTACAGATCTGATCATTTCACGAAAGAAACTAAAGCTCAGAAGATTGTGACTTGCCTAAAGTCCCACAGCTGGTGACAGTTTTAGCACATCTACTTTTATGCTTTAGACTGAGGGAAGGAGTCTGTACAAATTTTATTAAAATATTTAGAATGTATCAAAGTTTTTATGAAATATTTAAGAATCTTTGAAATCACTTTTTAAAAATTCAGCTTTAACCACCAGGTGGTACTGCTATCCACCAGCCTATTCCTATTCCATAGGAAGTACATTCAGGAGTTCTGTACTCACTGGCTATAATGTTCTTTTCAGCCAATGCTAATTCTTTATGGTTATCATGGGGTATAGGACCCCAGCTCCATTCTTCTCTCTCTAAACCAATTTGATATTCAGAGGGTGTGGATTCATGTGGATTTACCTAATATGAATCACTTTGTACAACCAATAACTCCCTGTATTCCACACTTAGTATATTTCAGTAAACATTAGTTGTAGGACCTTGGCTTAATTGTTCATACAAGTGTAGGTGCTCGAATAATTGGAGACAATTTGTCATAGAATTAATACACAGTAAATCAATGTGTAATAAAAAATTATCTGCATCTCTGTATCCCTATCCTCTATAGACCAAGGCAGTTTCCAGGCTATATGTAGCCTACTCCAAACATGGAAGTTATTGGAAATACACAGTTAAATTTACTTTAGTCCTCGCCTCTGTCCCTACTGTCTGGACCAAAGAGTAAAGGCACTTCACTAAGGTTAAATTCATATATCATTAGGGTCAGTCATTTGGTGAAGACTTAGAAACTCGACCTGAGTTTTGGATCTTTAGTATAGAACACAAACTCAAGTAATAGTAGAGTTAGAAGACAGAAACTCCAATAGCTGGTGCGGTTCTTCATTCTGACTGTCTTGTTACTGGAAAGGACCTCCTGCTGCTTCTTACTGTAGGATGAGTGTCCCTAACAGCTGATTTTGGTAAAGACTGAAGTCTTCTACTTTACCCCCATTCTTTCTTTGGAGCCCTGTAACAATGGTGATGATAGTATTATCTCCATTTTAACAGATAAGGAAAGTGAGACTCAGAAATGAATAAATCTGCCCAAGCTCCCCGGCTAAGTAAGTGGTAGATCTGGAAATTCTAATTTTGTTTACAGCCATTGGTATCTCTCTGACCTGGACTGCAGCACCTCTCTCTGCTGCCTTATTTTATCACTTCCCAACTAGCAGACTTCCTCTTTGACTCATTATGAGATAAGAATGGAGAGAGGTAGCTAGGAGCCAAATGGTGAAGGGCCTTGAAGCTCTCATTAAGGGTTCTATATTGCTGGGGTTTGAGGAAGAAAGTGACATAGGTAGAGCTGTATTTTAACATTCACTTGGGATGGTCTCGTGTTGTGTATGTCTGTTACGTATGAATTCCTGGACTCTTGTTCCTTAGTTGTTTATGTTTCCATGACTCCAGACATCTAAGTGGTAACCTTTTGCATTTCTCTTGTACTTTAACCTTTTCAAAGTGTCCTAATGTCTTTGATCTTATTTGATGTGAGATATGAAGATCAGGCACGATTCCCATTATTTAGCAGATGGTAGCTGGCATTTCTGTAGAACTTGTGTTATAGAGCACTTTACATCCATTATGTCCTTGGAGCCTATATAGTCAGTGGCATGGCTAATATCCTCCCCATTTTAACACATAAGGAAATTGAGGTTCCGAGGGAAAGAGATTTGTCTGACGTTACCAGGCTAGCTAAGCAGTAGAGCCAGGATTTTGATTCTTTCTGTGCTGTCTTATTCTGTCTAGTTAATATGAACAATTGTTAAGTACCTCTTTGTGCCAGATGCTGAGGATATAAAGAGAAAAAGAAAATGAAATGGTCTTGACAGGGTATGTAAGTGACTTGCTGTAAAGTATGGCAGAGCAGAAGTCAGAATCTGGACAGATGAGTTTTATTCTCATACTCTTTCTATCACACTGTGCTGCTTTTTAAATGAAGAATAAAAACAATTCAGTCAATAGCCAGGATGTGTTTACCAATACCCAGATGTTTGGCACCGCCTAGACATAACATTGACAATCGACGGCACTTTTTATTTTTCCACTGAATATCGGGGCATCGTATAGACACAGCTTTAGTGTCTGCTTTTCCATGGTCTCTTCCAAAGCTTCATGGGGGAATGGATTTCATGATCTATTTTGAGCAGCATAGCCAATTAGCTATGCAGAGATAGGGTATTCAACACAGCCACAAACTGAGTGGAAACTGAGCAGTAATTTTGGCATCTTGATTTGTCCAGTCAGCTTCAAAGGCATTGTCAGAATCCTTCAAACTTGGTTATCTATGTGGATCAAATTAACTAGGCTTCAGTCCAGTCTTCATTATGTATTCGACTGTGTAGATAGGTACAAGCTAATAGTTTAGAAGAGACAAATGCTGAAGGAGGGAGGGGTTTAAGAAAGTTGAAAGCTTTGTGTGGATTAGTAAATACTTTTATGTCATTTATCTGATTCACATTTCCTCTGCCCCACCCTAGGTCAGCTTCATCTCCCCTTACTTGGTTTGGGATAGTAGCCTTCTCACTGGTCTGCCTGCTTTCACCCATTCTCTTTTTTAATCCTTATATCCAGTTGCTAGAATAATTCTTCTAAGTCACAGGTCTAATGATGTCACTTTCTGATCAAAAGCTATTGCTTGTAACATAAAATGTGAATTCTTTTGATTATAAACCAAGGCCCTTTATAATTAGACTCATCATATTCCTCTCACCATACCTGATATTCTAATCAGATTGGGCTATTAGCTACTTCTTAATCTTGTCCCTTCTTGTCTCCTTGTACTTCCTTCCCCATGTCTAGAATGTACTTGCTACTCACATCTACCTGCAGAGATTGGTTCTGCGCCCTTTGCTTTTGTGTCTCTAGATTCTCTTCATGATTTCATTAACTTCTATGGTTCAGTTATGATCTCCCTTCATATGCTTCCTAAATCTGTATATTGAGTTCTCATCTCTCCCCTGCCCTGCCTGTCTAAATGCTTGCTTGCCATCTCTACCTATGTTTCCCATAGCCGTCTAAATCTATGTCTAAAATGGAACTCGTTATTTTTTCTCTTAAATACAACCTTTTCCTTACCTTCTCTGGTCATCCTTCCTGCCGCCTAAGGTGATAGCCTTGAGGCCACCCTCAGCTTTTCCCTCTCTTTCCCTCTCCATATCTAAGCACTTGCTGGTCTTGTCAATTTTACCTCCATGGAACATCTTTCTCTCATCTTCTCTCAACCACCCTAGCTCAGACTCTCATCACCCTTCCTTGGACTGTTCCGATAGACTCCTAATTGATCCCATCTTCCATAGTGGTGCCAAACTGATTTTTCTGAAGCACAATTCTATAACTCTCTTGTTCATGAAACTTCATTAGCTCCCTCTTGCCTCTAGGATAAAATTGAAACTCCTATGTTGGCATCTCTTTCATGACCCTGTATCCGTCCTCATTTTTTTCCAGATATATTTAACATATGTCAAACCGGCCTGCCTGCTCTCAATCGTTTGTAACATTGCATCTCTTGATTCTGAACCATTGTATGTATAGGTTGTCTCCTATTCTCAGAATACTCTCTTCTTCATCTCTACCAGCCTCTTGGGGTCTCTAGTTATTCCTAGTTATATTCAAGGCTCATCTCAAGTGCAACCTCTTACATGGGACCTTTCCTGATCCGTGCAGTTATTAGTTAGCTCTTTTGGCCCACTCCTAGATAGTTTGTGTTTACTTTGTATGTATCTTTGTATATTTATGTGTTTACATGTAGTTTTTTTCCTAGTGTAGTGTCATCTCCTGTGGGCAAGAAGCATTTTCATTCATGTTTTTGTTAACCCTATAGCCTTGTATCATGCTTGGCACTAAGTAGATGCTTAAATTTTTTTGTTGAGGGTTACCTAGGTGGGGAAGGACCTGAGTTCAAATCCAGTTTCATACACTTACTAGCTGTGTGACCCTGGGGGAGTCACTTAACCCCAGTTGCTTCCAGAAAAAATTTAGACATACTCTGAATTGGAATAATTGCTGAAAAAGGCTATTTTCCACTTCCTGCCTATAAGTGACAAACCTCAAAACTGAGACTCTAGAGGAGTCAATAGGAGAAGGCTTCTGCCAACCTACTGGAGTGTGAGTCATCATGGTTCCTGAAAAAGCAAAGTAGCAGTCCATCTGAGACGAAGGTAACACCCGTCCAAGTCAGAGGCCAGAAGTGATGGCAACTGCACCTGCCCATAGAAAAGCAAACTCAAGGAGGCTATGAGATTGCCACAGTGGAGGAAGAGCCCAACAGTTGAGTGACCTTTTGGGCCCAGTTAGGCTGAAGCAGATTGAACTACTTAGAATTTGTAACCAGCAGTTGAGTAACTTGCTCAACTCAGCCTGGTTTAGATACTGTGCCTTATGAAGAGCCAGTCCAGCTAGTAGTAGGATAGCTCATCTCTGACTCTGCCATGCTTCATACAGTGAACTTGATGAGGACTCTATGGGCAAGGAAAAGAAGCTTTGGAACTTCAAAGCCTTGACTTTTATAGTGAGGGCCTGAGTTTTTGCAAACTCTCTCATCCTACATTCTGTATGTTTGTAGGAGACTATGCCCAAGTTGGGGATTTGGGGGGGGGGAGAGGATGAAGAATACTTTGTTTCTATACTTGTCAAGTACATTTTTATTGATATCATTTATTTTTTATTATCAAATTTCTGCCTGCCACACCCTCCATTCCCCTGCAAAAACATTCTTTGTAACAAGAAATGTTTTTAAAGAAAAAATAGAGAAGAGGCAATGAAGAGAAGAAAAAAAATCAGCAAAATTAAAGAATGGCCTAAAAGAACCTGATATTATATGTACATCTGTCAACCTCCTACCTTTGTAAAAGAGTGGGTAGAAATATCTTCTCATCTTCTTTGGGCTTATTTTTTTTTAATTTGCAATATTCATTTTTTTTATTCTTTTGTGTTGTTTCCTTTAACATTGTTTTTTTTTTTATTTAATAGCCTTTTATTTACAGGATATATACATGGGTAACTTTACAGCATTAACAATTGCCAAACCTCTTGTTCCAATTTTTCACCTCTTACCCCCCCCACCCCCTCCCCTAGATGGCAGGATGACCAGTAGATATTAAATATATTAAAATATAAATTAGATACACAATAAGTATACCTGACCAAAACGTTATTTTGCTTCCTTTAACATTGTTATAGTCTCCGTGTATATGGTTTTCTTGGCTCAGCTCATTGAAGTATTGTCATGCTTTTCTTTATGTTACAGTTGTTATTTCTTACAGCACAGTAATATTCTATTATTCCTTTGTTATGATTTGTTTAGCTGTTCCCCAATTAATGGGTATCTGCTTTATTTCTACATCTTTGATACCAAAGAATTTGCTTTTTTTATTTAGAGCCTTAAAAAAAAAAAAAGCATCAATGACTTCCCTGAGGCATTCTCTAACAGTGGAATTTCTGGGTTGAAGGATGTAGACATTTTGGTCACCTTTACATAATTTCAAATTGTTTTCCAGAGTGGCTGTACTAATACACCAGTAAATCATTAGTGTACCTGTCTTTCCATTATCTTTCCAACACTATTTCTGTCTTTGGTCTTTTTTGCCAGCTTGCTATTTGTAAGGTGTAACCTCAGGGTTGTTTTGATTTGCATGTCTCTTATTCATTATTTGACTCATTCTTTTGTACTATTGCTAACAGTTTGCACTTTTGAGAATTATTTCTTCATATCCTTTGACTATTTTTTGGGGCATGGCTTTTTTTTTTTTTTTTTTTTGTATTTCCTGTTAGTTGTCTGTATAACTTAGATAGCAAATCCTTATCTTAGAAATTTGATACCAATTTCCCTCCCAGTGATTCCTTTCTTATCTCAGATTTGTTCATTTTGATTGTGCAGAAGCTTTTTATTTTTCAAATAGACAAAATTGCCTAACAGGTAGGTCAGTTTGGAATGTAGGGGAATAGCAAAAGGAGAAGGTTGACTCCCAGCTTGTAGAACTAAAGTGAATAAAAGAATGGGTGACTCTTGGTAGGAATAGGAAAGTTAGGAACAGGGTTGAGTTTAAGATGGAAAGATATCATGAATACTGTTTTAGGTTTAGCTGAATTGGAAGTCAGAGGAGCTAAGTTTGAATCTCTGTCACTCATTATGTGTGTGATCTTGGTCAAATCACTTAACATCCCTAGGCCTCAATTTCCTCCTCTTTCAAATGAGATGATTGGACATGATCACCGTTTGTGGTACTATGATCTATGAGCCTGTGTTTTGGTATTTATTTGATCAGGTCTTCTTGACTTGAAGACTGGCTTTCTCTCCACTGTAGTGCCACACAGTCTCTAAAAATAAAAAGATTTTTTTGGACTGGACCTGTGTTGATTTAGAGAGCTCTCAGTGAGGAAATATCCTTTACCAATGCAGTTTAAGCACATGCTCTGCAACTTTTAGAAAGCTCCCTGGGGCACTGAAAGGTGAAGTGACTTGTTTAGGCTCATATATCCAATATGTCAGAATTAGAACTTCAACCCCAGACTATTTGACTGAGCTCAACTCTCCAGCACTTCAACCCCAGACTATTTGATTGAGCTCAACTCTCTAGCTTCATTGCTTCTTGTAATAATAATAATCATTATACATTATTATTTCCCTGAGCCTCGATATCCTCATCTGTAAAAACGAGTAGGTTTGGCTAGAAGATCTCTGTGGTGCCTTCTAGCTCTGAAGCTTACAATCTTCCTTGAATATCGCCTGAATTTCATCATCTGAAAAGTGAGGGGGTTAGATGAGAGCAGGTGTTAAGGACCCTTTTGGCAATCTCATGAAGCCCATGTTCTCCTGATAATGATGTTTTAAAAATACGTGACATAAAATACATTGTATTACAAGGGAAAACAACTACATTAAAATACTTTTTTTTTCAAAATATTTTTAAAACAAGTTCACAGACTCCAGGTTAAAACTGCCTGGACTAGAACATCTCTAGGCTCCCTTACTGCTTTAAAGCTTGTGATAATCCCATGAAAGTCACTTCTTTCTGGGCCTTGGTTGTCTCATCTGTAAATTGAGGGGATTTATTTCCAAGATTCCCAAGATTCCTCCTAGTTCCAAATTATATGATTCAGTGATTCAAATACTCCACCATCCCTAGCATTTGAGTGTGATACAGTTGAAAGAGCTTTCCAGAGATCTGGCTTTGGTGAGATCCTCAAGGAGTAAGCCTGAAAGGACTGGGTGCCTTCAGGGAGTAGTTTTGGGAGGACAAGACCCTACAGATGATGCTCTATAAAAGACAGAAGGGGTAGGTAAAAGAAAATTTTGTTAAGGGCTGATGCTGCCAACCTAGTGTTACAATGCCATGTATCATTTGGATTGTAGACATAATTTAAGCCACTGGATCTTATTTTCAGAATGAAGCCCCCAGATAAGTGAAAGGGAAAATGGCCAGCCTCAGGAGACAGCCTAGGATGGGGAGGCACCATGGCTAATGTGCCCCAAGGCAGCAATAACTTACCAGCTGCAAAAGCATTGGGCTTTTTTGGAGTGATTACTTCTCTTTCATCAATAATGAGTCCCAGCCCTAAGAGCCTTCTCCTCTTGTCCATTGCAAACACTTTGTTCCACTTGCATGGTTCGTGGAGTCATACTTCTTTCTTTTTGTTAGATTTTCAAAAGAATGTCCCACAGGAAATGGAGGCCTTTTTTCTTTGTCTTTTTTTTTTAAAGCAGAACTGATTTTTAAAAACTTGTGAGTTGATGACAAACAAAAGTATGGTTTTGAATGAAAGCATCATCCCACTTAAGTGAAGTGTTGTTAACCACAACCCCTGTTCTCTTTCCCCAGATTCCAGAAGGAAGTCTCAGAAAATGGGGCTTCTCTTCTTGGCCATGTCACCACCAGCAGTCCAGGAGTAAAAATAGAGTAGAAATTTGGAGCTCCTGAAACTGGATAAGAATGTAAGCTGCTTGAGAACAGGTACTGTTTTAGTTTTGTCTATCCCCAGCACCATGGAGAGTGCCTACTGTAGTAAGCAGTAAAAGCTTGCTGATTGAGTGATGGTGGTCCAACCTAGACTGGCATTCAATAGCTCTGTGATCTTAGAAAAATCCTTTATCCTCAGTGGGACTCAGTTTTTGACACCATAAAGTAAACGGGTGCTCCAGAGCCCCAGCAGCTCTACCATTTTTATGCTTGCTCACGTTCTTTCTCCCTCCCCCCCCCCCATTGGGATCTGGTGTCATTCTCTAAAAACTCAAATTAAGGTGAGCTGGATTCTTTGTAATGGCATTTGACATATTAAATTCAAGTTGACTTGCTGGGTTTGTGTCTCTGAGTGATTAGGGTATTTAAGTAGGGAATGGAAGATATCTGGGAAGCACAGGGATTTTGTGAAAGATAGAAAAGGAACTATCTAGTGGTAGCCAGGGGCCTTTTTCCTTAATGCCTTGACTGAATCAAGATGACTAGGCAGTTTGCAACCTTTGGGGAAACTGCTTTGGATCCTGCCCAGTTAGAGAGGAACAGATACAGAAACTAAATAACTGCACCTGAGAATGCTGAACATCCAGGAGCACAGCTTGGAGCCAGGTTTCCCCTACTTGTGAAGCCTCCTCTGGCATTGTTTGGGAATGCCTGTCTTATATCTATAGACTACACTCTGATTTAGTGTGAAAGTTGGCTGTGATCAAGATAACTGTATAAATATGTATCCATATATTGAATTTAACATATACTTTAACATATTTAACATGTATTTAACATATTTAACATCTTTCTAGAGGAGGGGTGGGGAAGGAGGGGAAAAGTTGGAACAGAAGGTTTTGCCAGGGTCAGTTTTGGAAAATTACCCATGCATATGTTTTGTAAATAAGAAGCTATAATAATAAAATAATAAAAATAAAACAAAATAAATGTTGACTGTGAGTGAATAAGCCTTGGACAGACACCCTTGTTGCTTCCAAATTAGGAGAAACTTAGGGGCCATGACCTCTTAGACTCTTTGGTCTGACGGGGTGGAAAAGGAGGGTGGTTGAGCACAGAAAGAGGAAAATCACACAGGCCAGGTGGGGTAATGCACATCCCATGGTTTATTGATGTTGCCCTGATTCATTTCTATCATTCTGATTGAAAAGGTAATTTACAAAAATATCTGGATAAGGGCCTTATTTTCCTAAGAGATATGGGGAACATAAACTGAGATATGGGGAACATATTTTTATAATAGTTTATTTTTCAAAATACATGTAAAGATAGTTTTCAATATTCACCCTTGCAAAACCTTGTTCCAAATTTTTCTCCCTCCTTTCTCCCTTTCCCCCAGACAACAAGTAATCTAGTATAGATTAAACGTGTACAAATCTTCTAAACACATTTCCACATTTATCATTCTGCACAAGAAAAATACGATCAAAAAGGGAAAAAATGAGAGAAAACAAAAAACAAGCAAACAAAAACATAAAGGTGAAAATACTATGTTGTGATTCACACTTGGCCCCGACAGCCCTCTCTCTGAGTGCAAATGGCTCTCTCCATCTCCTCTATTAGAATTGACCTGAATCACCTCTTTGTTGAAAAGAGCTAAGTCTGTCACAGTTGATCATCACATAATCTCGTTGCTGTGTACCATGTTCTCTTGGTTCTACTTATTTTACTCCACATCAATTCATGTAACTCTCTCCAGGCCTCTCTGTAATCATCCTGCTGCTTATTTCTTACAGAACAATAATATTCCATAACATTCATATACCATAACTCTACTGAGGGCCATCCACTCAATTTCCAGTTTCCAGCCACTACAGAAAGGGTGGCCACAAACATTTTTGCTCATGGGGTCCCTTTCCCTCTTCTATGATCTCTTTGGGATACAAGCCTAGTAGAGACACTGGGGCCATAAACTATGATGTGATTGCTAACAGTAGTACTTCCCACAAAAGGGCGGAGTCAAGGAATGAATGGCAGTGAACTGGTCTCAGTTGCTAAATGTGATGGTCATTCTTCTTGTCTACATTGTAATACTTGATGCTATTGATCACCTTCTCCTGCATATTCTTTGTGCTCTGAGTTTTTCTGACGTTATTCTCTTCTCCTACCTCTTTGACACTTCTTCTCTGGTTTTAGGTCTTGTCTATTTGAGAGTGTCACGCAAGGCTTTCCCCGGGTCCTTGCCTCCCTTGGTGATCTCTCTTATCTGCTTCCATAGGTTCAATTACAGTCTCTGTGTAGATGATTCCCAAATCTTTCTTTCTAAGCCCTCATTCCTCTCTGGAGCTCCAGTCTGATATTCCTACCTCTCCTTTTAATATCAGGAACTGGATAATCCAGCCCAGAGGAGTCATATCAAACTCACCATATTTAAAGAATAGCTTGGTTTTTTTCCCCAAAGCCTAACCTCTTTTGAATTTTCCTATAATTATTGAGGGCATCATCATCCTTCCAGTCACCCACTCACAACCTTGGTGCCATCCTTGAATCCTCACACTCTTTTACCAGGGTTTCTCTAGAATATTTCCCCACTTACACCATCACCACTCTAACTCAAGTCCTCATCACCTTTTGCTCCTACCTAACTCTCATCCATCTTCAACACCATTGTCAAACTATATACTCTTGCCCCACTATACTCTAAAGCCCAAGGGCTCCCTATCATCCCCAGGAGCTAATGGAAAAAATCCTATATTTGACATTTAAAGCTTTTCACAAGTTGGGACTTTGCTACCTTTATAGTCTCCTTGTATTACTCTCCTCCATTTATTTTGCCATGTAATGACACTGTCCTCCTTGCTGATCCTCTCGCACAACTTCTTGTTTCCTGTAGTCCTGCCTTTTCACTGGCTATCTCCCATGCCAGAAAACTCTTTACTTCTACCCTTGAGATTTCCTGGTTTATTTGAAGGCTTGGCTCACATCCTGCTCTCTGCAATAAACCTTTCTTGATCTCTTCTCCCCCAACTACTTCCAGTCCTCTGCTACTTTTTGATGAGCAGTTTTGTGGTGGCTGTTCATTCATTTGTGTCCACCTCTTTGTAACCCTGTGGACCATAGCACACCAGGGTTCATCAGCCTGAGGGGCTCATCGTCCAATGTCACGCTTTTTAAAACCGTCCATGGTGTTTTCCATACAGAGATAATGCAGTGGGTTTGTCATTTCCTTTTCCTATCAGTCATCTTTTGTCAGACCTCTCCATTATGACCTGTTCATCTTGGGTAACCCTGCACATCGTGTCTCATAGTTTCATTGAGCTATGTAAGCCCTTCCATCAGGACAAAGCAGTGATGGATGGGTGGGGGGAATGATCAGTTTACCTTTCCGGAACCTACTCTGTGTACATCTTGTATGTACCTAGTCACTTGCCTATTGTTTCCCCCATCAGAATATGAACTTCTTGGAGAGAAAGGACCGTGTTTTTGCCTTTATATGCACCTTATCTTAGATATTAGTATAGTGATTGGCGTATAATGAATGTTTAATAATTGTTTGTTGACTGACTGAGAGCTGAAATACCCAGGGAGCTTGGCAATTACCCCGGAGTGCCCTCTGGTGTTGGATAGTTCTCACAACAGGTGAGATTAAGGGCTCAATTGAGAGCACATAATCATATTGTTTGTGGAATTATTTTATTTTGCTTTTCTACCCCTAATGCCTGGGGTTTAAAATCTTTACTGGTCTTCACTCCCAAAATTGGGCTTTTCATTTTCATTAAGGGAGCTATCTTCATGAGGAATTGAGTTACTGTGACTCTCTTTAATTAGGTTATCATAAATGTGGAGACTTGTGCTAAATTTGACTGCCTAGTGATCCTATCACAGGGGGCATTCCTCCTCCCAGTGCAGATTAAAGCCCCCATTTTTGTTTGATACTTCCCTGTAAAGAATCTACTTGGTGGGGACCTTCCTCTCATTCTTCTCATTTAAGCTTTCCTGGATCACTGAAATTGATGATGCCCCCCAAATCCACCTTATCTGGCCAGAAGACTAGATTTTGGAATCAGATCCTCGCCCTTAATTTCTAGTTTCTTCTAACAACTGAGGAAGAAAATTTACCACTCCCATGTAGAACGCAGATGTTAGAGTTGACCTTGTCTGTATTAGCAAAAGTACCTACCTTTGTCATATTTCTCTCTCTCTTTTTAAAAAGGATTCCTTGTTTTATTTTTTGTTTTATTATTATTATTATTTTTTGGTAAGGCAGTTGGAGTTAAGTGACTTGCCCAGGGTCATACAGATAGGAAATGTTAAATGTCTAAGGCCAGATTTGAACTCAGGTCCTCTGGCCCCATATTTTTCTCCAAAGCTGAAGTTTACAACTGTGGGTGAATTGGGATCTCCCACTTATGATCTCAGAATATTTCTAGAAGGAAGATAGCAAAAGGAAAAAAGGAAGAAAGACCTAAGTTCTTGATGAAGAAAGATTCCCCTTTTAAGCTACATAAAATGTTAACTTCTCCCAGTAGAGTCCATCCTCCCAAATGTCCAAGTCAACTGTTTGACCCTGATTGTAGACCACAGGCATCAAACTTGTGGCCTGTACTACTTTTGAGTACAGTACAAACCATAATCGAGAAATGTTGAACAAAATAAAAGTACAATACAACATAGATAATGTTCATTTGTGATTTTCTAATTCAATATGCAACCTTCAGGGATCCTTTTTTGACATCACTTTTGTATGCAACCCCATCAGGGAAAGACCTCATCTACTATGCCCCAAAGAGATGACTCTAGACTTACTGGTACAGTGCTTTCTCCTTTGTTCTTTCAGCATGGTGCCCATGGGCCTGACCATTTTCCATGGGGTGGGAGGGTGGGCCTCCAAGCTATTAGAAGGCCTGGGTTTAAATCCACTTAATTTCTCTTTGACTCTGGGCAAATCCCTTAATCTGAGCCTTAGTTCCCTTATGATCGGGTAGATTAGATCATTGAAGTCCCTTCCATTGCCAACTGCAGCTATAAATTTAAGTCTTACCTGACAAAAGGCAGAATCTTCACCAGTGTCAGGACCCAGGCCCTGCAGCTCAGTATTAATCCACAAGCCTTTATTAAGCGCCTACAAGGTATAAGGCCCTGTCTGTGAGTAACATTCTCCACTTTGCTCTGAAATCTCTTTGGTGTCATATGCAGTCAATCTTAACTCCTCACCCTGAAGGCAATACAAAGATAGCTTTGGGGGAACTGATGTGGCATTTTTTTTTGGTCTTTTTTTAAAGGATTGTTAGATTTCTTTTGTGGAATATTCTCCAGAGTGGAATTTCTTCTGAAACTTGAGTAGAGTCAAGGAAATTAATTTTCTCCAGAAGGGTTTCTTTTCTGCATACATTTTTGTGTGCTGGAGACTTTATTAAAAATGTTTTATTAAAAGATCAAAATATTTGACAGTAATGAATGTTTATTAAAAGTAGAACTATTTGTTATTATATAGGTGTGTATATATCTTTCTGAAGCCCCTCATTTATTGTCCAGTAAAAGTAAATGATTTTAATTATAGATATAATTTCATATATGTTACATATATTACATATATATTTTACATATATATTTGTTCTGGACCTTTTCATTGGTTTGGAGAATTTCTCAGTTGAAAACTCCTCCTACCAAGGCAAATCAACATGCCCTCTGTTGGTTTCTGGGACCATTGAGAAGTCTAGGGCCTTAGTCAATATCACACAGAGAAGTCTGTGTGGCAGAGGCAAGATTTAACCTCAGGTCTCCCTGACTCCAAGACCAGCCTGCTATCCACAGTGCCATCTTACAAATTAGAAATTATGACAGTGAATTTCTGAATTTTCTAAGATCATCTCTTTGTAAAAAACCTTTTGACCAAATAAAATTTCATAGAATCAAAGCATCACAGAGTGTTGAGGGATCTCCTAGAGATCCTTAACCTGAACAGTATTTTCCTTTACTGTGTCCCAGACAAATGATCATTTAGTGTCCATTTAAATACTTTTAGTAAAAAGGGAAACTCAGCCCTACCACTGCCATCCTCTTACACCTTTCCCTTAGTCAGTTGGAACTTGAGAAGATTTCCTCATTGTCTAGCTGAAATCTATATTCCCATTGCGCTAGCCTATTGCTTTTAGTTCTGTCCTTTGGGGCAGAATAAACAGCAATATAGATTTTTATATTTCAGAATAAAGCAAATTATCTTCTACACGAAAGCAGAGTTGGCAGGGTCCTCAGAGACAGACTTTCCTTTTACAGTACCTTGAGCAAGTGGTTATCCAGCCTTTGCTTGAAGATGGCCAGCAGTAGGTGATTCACTACTCTCTGAGGAATATAATTTACTGAGTTTTTTTTGGTAAGGGAGGGATTGAAACCACCCAATTTTAGCCTCAATGCTATTGCAAAGTGAAGACAGTCTGTCAATCATAGGCTTTAGAATACATAAGATAAGTCTTACCTGGTTAAAGTACCAAAGGTAAAATGGAGTTGGGGTAGTTTTGGCACTACTTTGACATAATTTACTCCTGGATATATTTAATTGTTAAAAACATTTCTCTCATATCAAGTTGAAATCTTCTTTTTCTACCTCATCTACTTATCGTCTTCTAAGGTAAGGCAAAAAAAGTAAATTCTTCTTCTATATAACAGTTTCAGATATTTAAGGTGCCCCTTCCACCTTTTACCCAGACCCACATCTTTTTAATTCCAGGACAACCCCCCCCCAGTTCTCCAAAGTAATCTTTTTATGATACGAGAGTCCTTCAAATATCTGAAGATAACACTTATGTTTTCCCCACATCTTCTCTTTTACAGGCTTGTTCCTTTAACCAATGGCATAATCCCCAAGGCTTTCATTATCTTGGCTACTTTCCTGTGGATCATCACCATATTGTCTTTGTCCTTTCTAAAACATGGTACCCATAACTGAATATAGTACTCCAAATGCTGTCAGACTATGGACTAGTCCTACCATCTCTTGTATTCTCACCATTACTTTTCTCTTACTGAAGACTAAGATTTCAAAAACTATTTTAGCTTGTCCCATCACAAAAGAATTGTACATGTTTAACATATTGGATTACTTGCTGTCTAGGGGGAAGGGAAGGAGAAAAAAATTGGAATACAAGGTTTTGCAAGGGTGTATGTTGCAAACTATGCATGTGTTTTGAAAATAAAAAGCTTTATATATTAAAAAGAATGATGGCTAGTACAGAACCAAGAACAGATCCTTGGAGAACTTCACTAACATTAATGTAAATGCATTAATCAGTACTTTTCAGGTTGAATCATTGAACCTGCTGTGAACCCACCTAAATGTATTATTCTATATAGTAGGGATAGCAGGATACTTTGTTTAATGACTAATTGAAATTGAGATATACAGTGTCCTTAGCTGCTAATCTAGTAACTGTTACACCAAACAAACCATTCTATTACACACACACACACACACACACACACACACACACTCACACACACATCCCTGCTTAAATGATTGGCTGCAATTATATATAGCTGGGTTTATCAGATCAATGGCACAGTAGTGAATGGAACACCAGGAATGAAGTCAGGAAAGACCTGAATTCAAATCCCGCCTCATTCATTTACAAGCTGTGCGTCCCTGGGCTAATCATTTCACCCTCAGTTTCCTCCTCTGTAAAATGAGCTGTAGAAGGAAATAGCAAAGCACTCCAGTGTCTCTGCCAAGAAAACCCCAAATAGGTCATGAAGATGAACAACAGCCAAGTAATAAATTTGTGAAAAGTATTTGTTTTTCTCAAAATTGTCAATGTATTAATTTAGCAGTTTGAAGAGAAATATGTCAAAACAAAATTTTAAATTTGTAATTCTATTTATTTCAGTTAACAAGCATTTTTTCCCCTCCCACCTTTCTCTTCCCCACTTCCACCCTCTAGAGTGGAGGTAAGGTTGGGGGAGAAGGAAAACAAGACCCTTATAACGATTACGCATAGTCGGGCAAAACTGATATTGATCAGATCCTAAGACGTGTGTTTAATTCTGCCTATTTAATCCATCATCTCTCTGTTAATACATGTGCAGCATTCTTCCTCATCTGTCCACTGGAATCATGGTTGATCACTGGGTTGATGAGAGTTGTTAAGTCTTTCAAAATTTTTAGATTATTCAATATCATTATGGTATAAATTTTTCTTGTTTGGTTCTGTTTGCTCTGTATCGGTCCCTACAAGCTTCTTAGTTTGCTTTAGAAACAATCAATGAAGAAACATTTATTAACTGCCTCCTATATGTCAGGTACTGTGTTAAGACCAGGGATACAGATACAGGCACTGGACAGTACTTGTCCTCAAGGAGTTCGTAGACAACATATAAACAGATGTATACAAAGTGAACTATATGCACAGTATAAACAGTAAATAATGAAAAGAGGGAAGATGCTGGAATTAATAGGGGTTAGGGAAGGAAGCTATCTCTTTGATCATTTCTTATAGCACCATAGAATTCCATTACTTTTATGTTATTGTATTTGTTCAACCATTCCTCAGTTGATGAGTGCCCCCTTAGTTTTTAATTCTCAACTACTACAGAAAGAACTGCTGTAAATATTTTGGTACATATGGGTTCTTTTGTCTTTGATCTAGGGTATATAGGCCTGGCAGGTCAAAGGATATGTACCATCTTTTAACTCTTGGGACATTTCTAAATGTGTCAATGCTCATTTATACATCACATGATTTAT
The DNA here is from genome assembly GCF_902635505.1 of Sarcophilus harrisii. NCBI lineage: Eukaryota > Metazoa > Chordata > Mammalia > Dasyuromorphia > Dasyuridae > Sarcophilus > Sarcophilus harrisii. Next base: position 57,388,308 of record NC_045432.1, on the reverse strand, counting down.
AGAACTAGAAGAGACTTTAGGGATTGAGTCTATTTTACAGATAAGGAAACTGAGGGGAAGGGAAGTGGTTTGTTTGCACAATGTCATATGTCTAAGTCAGATTCACTTTAGCTTCAGTGCATTGTCAGAGCCAATGTAAAGTATGGAGAGATGGCAGATGGTTTTTTCTTCTTCTGTTCTGTGTTTCCTCTGCATCTCTATCTGTCTTTATATAAATATTTTCATATATATGTATACGAAACACTATGTAAGTATATATGAAAATATTTTTTTTTACTAACTCCCTCTTAGGCAGTTTATAACTCCAGACAGCAATCCAAAATAATCTCATTCTCTGTTTTATTTTTTTGCATATATTTTTAGAACTTCTCTCTTTGTAAGCTGACATTTGGCTCATCAGGGGAGTTCCAAAACAAAGAACCCCACAGGTTTACTCTATATCGGTTTTTTATGTGTCCCTGATCCTTTGGCAACCTAGTGAAGCCTCTGTACCCCTTTTCAGAATCTTGTTTTTAAGGGCCTAAAATAAAATATGCAGAATTGCAAGGGGAAAAGAATATGTTGAAATAGAATTCTCAAAGTATTAAAAGAAACAGGTTCACAAACCTGTACCATTTTGAACAGTAGATTCAGTCATACCTTTACACAAGTGACATGATTTTAAACTTAAGCAAAAGGGTATGAAAATAGTGGCAATGAAATCCCTTCTCTTGGTTGTTAAGCAGGAAAACTTTTACATTTGCAAATATTTTCATTTAAAAATTTAAATGATCTCACTTTAAGAGGCCCTGAGAAATAGCAGAAAGAGCAGCACACTGGGAGGCAGGAGAGACCGGGCGTCAAAGCATGACTCAAATCAGTTCAGATCTCTGAGTCTCATTAGGAAAGGGTTTGGGAAATGAAGGTCGTAGAAAAATGAACTACTGTTGGTGCATATATGTGGGTTTTTAATTCTCTATATCTACCTGATGGTAGATATTCCTCCCTTCAAGTCTAGAATAATTTTCCCTAAATTCAGTCAAAAGTTTCTGAAAGAGAATAGAATAGACTTCTGCTTCTTGAAATAAGCCCCACAAACATTATAGAAGATTCAGGAATTTAGCACAATTTCATATTGAAATTATGCTTACTTTTACCCAAAAAAAGGGCATCTTAGGATTTTTTTTAAAATGAAGATCATTAGCATCTAGACCTGGAAGAGGCTTTAGTAACCATCTGAGGAAATGAAGGTCCATGAAGCTGAAGAAGCTTGTCCATGGTGGTAATTAGCAGAAATTGGGTTTGAAGGAACGTGCTTTTCCCCGAGTAATCGGCGGCCACGAGTTCTCATAAACTGGGCTCAATCTGGCATTTCTCATTAAGTATGCTCATTTCAGCTTATGTCTCCTACCAGGGTTTCCCTGGTGTATTTTATCTCTAACCAGCATTTCCTAGGAACATGATAATTTGGTTCGTGTATGCATCTTTACAGCAAAAGCAAAAGGCCCCTCAGGTCCCATGCTAACTCAGGCTAATAAAACATCAAATACAAGATGAGCTTTAGTTAACCTGACAATAAGTGCAATAGATTCACATCCCTGAACAACTTTCCCTCCCTCTTCTGTGAGCCCCACTTCTCTTTTTTTTATTTTTTTTTATTTAATAGCCTTTTATTTACAGGTTCTATGTATGGGTAACTTTACAGCATTGACAATTGCCAAACCTCTTGTTCCAATTTTTCACCTCTTACCCCCCCCCCACTCCCCCAGATGGCAGGATGACCAGTAGATGTTAAATATATTAAAATATAAATTAGGTACACAATAAGTATAAATGACCAAACCGTTATTTTGCCGTACAAAAAGAATCAGACTCTGAAATATTGTACAATTAGCTTGTGAAGGAAATCAAAAATGCAGGTGGGCAAAAATATAGGGATTGGGAATTCAATGTAATGGTTTTTAGTCATCTCCCAGAGTTCTTTCTCTGGGCGTAGCTGGTTCAGTTCATTACTGCTCCATTGGAAATTTTGGTTGATCTCATTGCTGAGGATGGCCAGGTCCATCAGAACTGGTCATCATATAGTATTGTTGTTGAAGTATATAATGATCTCCTGGGCCTGCTCATTTCCCTCAGCATCAGTTTGTGTAAGTCTCTCCATGCCTTTCTGAAATCATCCTGTTGGTCATTTCTAACAGAACAATAATATTCCATAATATTCATATACCACAATTTATTCAGCCATTCTCCAACTGATGGAGCCCCACTTCTCACAGGGACCTGTGCAATCCTCTGGCCTTTTAGTGCTTTTGGTGGGCAGGTTCCTACTGGAAAGCAACTGGGATCAGTAGGGAGTTGATTCCTATTCTCCTGGAATTGTGCCACCCATAAAATCCAGTGAAGTAAAGATTGAAGTTTTCTCCTCCTCATCACTGCTTTGTCACTTCAAGCTTCTTTGCCATCAGTCCTGCTTAGTCCAAGAACTCTTTCTCTAGGTCTAAGAAGCTCAGTCTCTGTTGGGATTGCCCTGGAGTTACCTGGCTTTCTTAAAGCTTTCTTAAAACCCTATGAAAATGGGTTGTTATTTAAGAATAGAATGAGTTTTTCTTCACAAGCATGTGAGGCAAATAATTCCAATATTCTTATCCCCACTTATAGATGAGGAAATTGAGGAATATCAAGTAACTGTCAGAGAATCTCAGCTCTAGGCAGCAGCAGAACCAGGCTTCCAAGTCAGGTCTCATGACCTGACCTGACATGACAGAACGGTCACATGCATTTCCCACACAGGGATTTAGGGCCGTGACTTGAATAGTATGGCATACGCTCCAAATAATTGCAAATCCTTATCCAGTGGAACTGGTATGAGATGTATTGCAAAATGTATCATTCTTAACCAAAGCAGAATGTGGATTCTTTAAGTTCTAATATCTCTCTAGTCTGACACATGTTGACCTGGTTTCAGGACTCCATTAGGTATGTCATGCCTACCTCAGGGGCCTGTTATCATTCATTCTACACGCTCATGCTTTGGAAAAAGGAACTGATCGAAACATTCTTCTCCTTTCCTCAATCACCTTCTACCAGAGGGCTAATTTTCTACATTTGCTTTGTTGGATATGTGGTTATTTGAATCAGTGAGGCAAGGTTGATATTGGGACCTTTCAAGTATATTATGTTCATTCAGAACAAATAAATTCCCCCTGGGGTGAATGTGAGTTATGCCAACTGTGGACACAGCACCAAATAATTTGTACAGCTGAGCCTGAGGAATGCTTAACACACGACACAGAGTGCAGCATGCTGTTTGAAGAGAGTTTACACTTCAAATCTTCTGGCTCCAGAGCCAGTGTTTTTCCATTAATTTGCTGACTTTGTCATATCGATAGACCTCTTGAGAACGTGTTGGAGAGACAATGTGGCGCATGTTTCTGCAAGGTCAGTTCAGTTCATCAAATATTTCCTAAGGACCTAGGGCTAGATGTTGGGGGAGATAATGCCGAAAGCAGAGTCCTCCCTGCTATTGGGTAGCTTTTATTCTAATGAAGGGAGATGCACTATGTAAACAAATCAGTAAACCGTAAAGGAATAGTATAAAATTAGCTATTTTCATAGACTCTGCATGAAGTCCTGTGCTCTAACCCATTTAAAGGCAGAGAGAAACATCCCATAGCAGAATATTCACCAAGCCCACCGGTGATCTTTCTTTCCTCTCCTATGGATCTTTGATGATATCCTTTCCATTGATTCTTTATAAGCCCCCATCACACATAGTACATGCCTCTCCATTGACTTTTGGATACTCTTCAATTTTATTCCTTTAGAGAATGTTCCATGACTTTCGGTTCTATAACATCAGAATGTTATAGGTATTAAAAATGAATATAAATTCAAATTCTAATCTAATTTCTAATTAGAAACAGAATCCATAATGTTAAAAAGAGGGGTTTTTGGTACAGGTGGAAGCTCAAGGTCATTAGAAGAATTTTGCACTTTCTTTAAGTCTTCTCAGCCTATTCTCTTCCTCCTCTTCAATTTTGGGACTAACATAGTCTGTTTGCAATACGGATGAAGATGTTTCTGTGTTCCAGAATGCTTCCAGGGAGAAGACAGCTCTGGAGGGATGAATGATACTCAAGAATCAAATTCTGAAGACAAAAAAGGGAACAATTGCAACAGAGAAGAAAAATGGGAGGCATCTGGAGAGACCAGGAGCTTTTAAAAAAGTAAACCGAAAATGGAAGCCAAGCCAGGTAACAGAATTGGTATGAGTAGGTCAATCTATAAAAATGGCACCAGGAATGCTCAGCTTCAGAATAAACGGAGGCTGTTGAGGTGAGGGCAACAAAAAAGTTTTTGAAACTCTCTATCAACAGAGGAGGATCAAATAAAAGATAGGATTTTGCTTGGTGTGAATGGATAGTTATAAATGACAGCAGAGAGAAAATGGGTTCTGCACGTTTCATATTTTGTTTCTGTTTCCTCTGCAAAGGAGGACCTTTACAGTGGAAATGATGGATCAAAAATGACAAGTAAGGAGTTGATGCTCAAGATAAAAAAAAAAGAAAGGACTAGATTCTAGGAAAGATTTTTATTATATTTGTAATTATATTCTTTGGGAAATATAGATTAAATGACAATGCAATTAGATAGAGCCAGAACTTGTTGGATGGTCAGAATCAGAGTACTTGTGAATGAGTTAGTGTTGATGTGGCAGGAGGTCTCCAGTGGTTCATGCTTGACCCTGTGTGTTGCACAGTTTTACCAGATGACACAAAAATTGTGACAGTTTACTCAGTTATCAAAGATTTTTGCTAGGTTAGGGCCTTGGGCTTGCTGTAAGATACTACAGCAAGCCCAATAGGGAAGGATAAAAAGTTTTACATCTGGGTATGAAAAAACCAGCTTCTCAAGCTGGAGGAGGTGTGGTTATATAGCAGTTGTTTTAAAAAATTTGTAGGTTTGAATGTATTGCAGGCTCAATGTGAGTCGACAGTATCATATGACAGCCAAAGAAGTCCACGTGTGCTTTCCAGGAATGAGGAAGTGATAGTCCCATGTACTCTGCACTTATCAGAGCTCATATGTTTTGAGCACCTGGTCTGAGAAAACTGTTACTAAGTTAGATCATGTCTAGAGAAGGATAGCCAGGATGGTGAAGGGCCTTGAAGTTGTGGCCCTTGAAGATTAATTGAAGGAAATGGGCATTTTTAACTCAGAGAAGAGAAGAATAAGGTGGGGAAGACATGGGAGCCATCTTTAAGTATTTGACAGGCTGTACTAGTAAGGAGGGACTAGACTTTTTCTACTTGGCTTCAGAATGCACAACCAAGAGCTATAAATGGACATTGCAGAGAGAGAGAGATTTAGGTTTGGTGGCAGGAAAAACAAACAAAAACTGCCTCATAGTTAAAGCTATCCTCCTTGGAAGGAGGTAAATTTTAAATCATCTTTTTTGTATGAGTTATACTAGATGGCTGCTAAGATCACTTACAACCTAGATTTTG